>NW_027516096.1:0-65699 GCF_048772815.1 Callospermophilus lateralis
AATGTTGGTCATTTGTGTGGCATTGAAAAAATGACTGGTTCCACGTGGGCTTGAAATCTGGTGTGATTCCCCTTAAACACTGGGTTTTGGAACCTGAACTCAGAGAAGCATTGCTATGAATTTTGTTGGGATTTTAAGAGGCCACGCATGAAAGTCGCTCTTGGAAACTGAGACCTAGGCCCCGGGTAGATTTCCACAGAGGCCTGGGAATCTCAGCAAGGACATCACATGATTTTTTCTTAAAGAAATGGCATCCATAGTGTGAGAGTCAAAACACACATGCACCTCACATTGTAGACCTCAATGGGCCTGGCCTAATGTGACCTTTTGTCCATTCTTTGGGAAGCCTTGCCTGTGAGATTTCTCCAGAGATTTCATTGAAATGAGCTTCCTCACCATTTAATGTTTGCTGAATGAATTGAAACCCACAGTGCCTCCAACTTCATGCTTGAAAAATGGCTAGATAAATACCATGAAATTTTTGAAATTCCTATGACCCAGGTGGCACTGGAGAAACATTGGATGTCCTATTGCTGATCATGAGGATTCCAGACAGGGCCTTGATTTACTGAGTTTCATGAAAATGGTGTAGAACAGAGATGCCAGTAAGTTGGAGCCTGCTGGAGTAGTGGTCTAGAGCAGTGGTGGGGAGGGGGTTGATAAAACATCCGTGGTAGGGGCCATGTGGATCTACCATTGGATTCCAAATGGCTTGTAACTGACATGGTGCTGCCAGCAGACACTTATTGTAAAGGCATCTTGTTATATGGAGAGTTTAAAGGGAAAATGAAGAATCAGGTTGATATGGACAAGGGGGCAATGGGGCAAGCTGTGAGAGATAGAAGCCTAGTTGGTGCATTCTCTTGCAGACCCTGACCCACCACACGTGACAGAACTCCCTCCAGCACTGTGTCCCAGTTTAGCTGCTAGTATTTCGTGAAACAAATACCAAACTCACAGTGCAGCAGCCTAAACACCACAAAAAGTGGAGGAGGACCAAATGGCTTCACAGTCCACGCGGGGAGACGGGGAGACACTTAGTCTCTAGTGACCTTAAATTTACCTAAAAAGAGAGGATTCAGCACTGCTTCATCTTGTTCATTGGAAATAAGAAACCATGTCCTCCAGGTCACATAGATGCAGACCCAGCTTTGATGGTCTCACTACAAAGGAAGCCAAATCTCATGAAAACAAACATATATTTCAAGTGCGGAAGCTCAGAGGCAGTTTCTCAAAAAGTTTTTAGGGCAGCAGAGCTTCATGTTTGTGGAGTGTTTACCCTGTCCCTTACTTTTGGAAACTCCTCTACCACCTCCAAGGTTGTGAACTCCTGAGCATTTTCCATTCCAGATATGTATTCACTGAATTTGTAACTCTTCTCCTCTAATTGTGTCTTACTTGGGTGAAGGTAATGTCAAGGCATTGTTCTGGATAAGAGCGTGAGGATATTTGTGCAGCATATATTTACATACACATTGGATTCATTTTCCAATTTTCCATTAGAAGTACTGAATCCCGGACACTAAAAACTTACCTAGTAGACTCAGACTATTCATGCTAATATAATGGGGAAATTTAACCCAACACAATAGAAATACAAGCACTTCAGAGGAGACATGTTGTATAGTTGGACTTGACATTTGCATTATATAAGGTAGGAGTTATAAATCTCGTCAAATTTTAATTGAAATATTCTCCATGTGTTTTTAAGCTTAACAAATATATGAATTCTTATTTCCCTTTTCTGTAGCCTATTCACACATGTATATTTATATGCATATATAGAATCCTACCAGGTATCACACATACATTTTTGTGAGGTGGCTGTCTTGGCAGATACAAATTGTGAGAAGTGTTCACTCCTCCTAAATGCTGTTGGAAATGAAAATTCAACCTATAGGAGAACGTCCTAGTAGAACAACATTATTCATTAGCTCATGTTCAGTAAAATAAATATTTTGGCATCTGTGGATGATATATATTTACTGATGAATTTCGATTGGCATTTATATTGGTACTTTTTAATGTCTGTGAATGTTGTGTGTGTGTGTGTGTGTCTGTGTGTGTGTCTCTGTGTGTGTATGTCTGTGTGTGTGTATAGACATAGATATATATATACTCTCCAAATTTTTCAAAATATGAAAAAATGTGTCTAATATATACTCTCTAAATTCATTCATGTACATGTATGTGGATTTATAATCAACTTTTCACAAGATTATAATCAGAAATATTCATCCACCTGAAATACATATTTGTTTCATAGTACTGAAACCTAACTTCAGTGAATGGTGCATACAAATCCTAATTACTCTACAGTAACTGACCCAGTCTAACATCAATGCAAGAAGACTCCTATGGGACATGATATGTAATTTGTCATTCATTTGTATTCGACACTGGTACATTATTGTTTCTTCAGTTTTTGCACATCATAGAATATACATTGCATCCACAAGTTCACAAATTAATAAGCATTTGTTTCAACTTTAATGACTTCTTGCTTCAGAAAACATGTATTGTCAGGGTTTCTTGACTGGTCCTTTCATCAGACTTCTTTCCAAACACATAATTTGAATTTCCATAATCATTTTGAAGCAAACTCACACACTCTTCATGATAAACCAAAACACTAATATTTCCAATAGATATATAACTGGTTGGAATGAATGATTGTATATCAATATACGATTTCCTTTAATTTTTCAGATATCAGTTCAATTCTATATTTAAAGTTGAAAAAATTATATTATTTATTCACAGTATGGTCTATTCATGCTTTTTTTCTATGTTCATAGAAACAGGGTACACCTCTTTGTACCCCGATTCTAATATTACATCTTCAATATATTGCTCCCAGAAATGGTGAAAGAAATACTCATGTCACCTCATTATCACAGTAATATTCTGGACAAAAAATGGAAAGGTCACACTTATGATTGTACCAAAGCCTAAATGGAAAGTGAACATGGATTTCTAAAAACATCCATATCCAGGTTGCCTAATGCTGTCATTTGTCAATCCTATTGGTGACTACATATTTGTTTTTTCCTATTTATATATTCAAACTCAACACTGTTGAAAATGTCTAATTCTATCCCTCACTTTATACTTTGCCTGATTTCGTAATGTTTCTATTGATATCTGCTTTTCTACATATTTTCCCCAGTTCAACATAGTGACTGACTCTTCATATGTGCTGACATTTACATTCACTCTATAACCAAAAGTCTATTGCTAAAGAACTTTTGGTCCAAATCCTGTACTCACTCTTCTTCCTAAACCTACCGACTATCTTCCTAATCCTACTGAATATCCCTTTTTGACCTGATGTTCTCTTCTAAATTCTATCATCCAATGTACAACGTCCTATGCCATTGTAATTCGAATTATCTGAGACAACTTTGCAGAACATAATTCAAAGCTAAGTATCCCAATCAAGGGCAAAACCCTTCTGGGCTTCAAAGCATACCTAGATTTCTGTTTTCATACTTATATTTCACCTCTATATTCTTGTAAATATTGCAGGTTCCCAATGCCATTATTCATCGCACAGAATCATTCGTCACCAAATCAAACCTGTTTTTAACCCCAAGTATACACTGTTCCCTCAATCATTTTACAGAAGAGCAGGGACAGAGGGGTTCTTACAATACAGGAAAGTTGGGGATCTTCCACCAGATGAGAACCTCAAATGTCCATGCACAAATGATACCTGGAGAAGTTGTAGGCAGGTATGAAGCACTTGAGAGAGCAAAAGTCATCTTCCATGGCAAACAACCTGGTCAGGATGAAGGGATGTGTCTGAATCTGCCTCTCTCTTCTTACTGTAGACAAGGTGGAACAATCCAGGCCTGAGTGGAGAGCTGTTCCAGGGTGCCAATGGTTGATATACATTCTACCTTATGAAAGTGCCACAGGAAGTAGGGGAAACCTCCATCTTATGTAACCCTTGGAAGCAACTGTTAGGACAAAGTGGTTGCCAAGGCAGTGACCTCATTCAGTTCCAAAGAATATGACATACCTCATTTCCTTGGTGATGGAACTCTCTGAACTTGGTATCCAAGAAGCCAGGCACACAGAGGCAGTCCCAGTCCCAGGCCCTGTGGGCTCACTTGTTTGGATTTACCAAGGACAGAGTCAGTTTTCTTGGTACCTAATGATGTGAGGATGGCCAAATGCAAGGAGAGCTATGAATATGGACCTTTCCTGAGAAAACAGGTAGTAGCTAACCACTTTTTCCTGACATCTTCACAGAGTTGGTCAAGGAAACATGATCTGAGAGAAGACAGGCCATGTCGAGGGAACATAGTATGGCCCACCAGTCAGAGGATACTTCGGATAGTCAAAGACCTACTTGGGGGCAGGAGGTGCCTTTGTGGGAGTGGGTGTGGGTTTGTTGTTTTGTCTCATGTTCTGAGAATAGATAGGAAAGGCGTTTTGTTTGGTTTGGAGTGGACAGTTTCTAGTAAGTCATTTGACACGGAGAGTGTTTCTGTTTCTGTGTATCCCACTGTGTCCGTTGTTGTAGACATTAGAAAAGAGAATGCATTAATGGATGTGTCCTGTCTAGTATAAATCTTCCCTATAATTCATCCTGCCCAATATATGAATGGACTGCAGCTTGTCTTATCGATGTGCAACACCTGTTATCTTTCTAAGTTGTTGTTTTCTTCCTGAATTCTGGCCACTCTCCAGAATAGGCTCATGGATTTGTGTCCAAAATATGTACCACCTCCAAGCTCTGTGACATGGCCATGTAAAGGATAGTTGAAGAGAATGGCGAGCATCTCAGAAAACTCTGATATCAGTGTGACCAGGAAAGTCTCAGTGCAGAAACACTGCTTTGGGCTTTTTGCTTACTTATTGCTGTGTTGCACTGAATGTCAGGAAGGTCTTTGCCTCAGGCCACCCCTTTGTGAAGCCTGAAGAAAACAGTTTTCAAATGGAAATGAATGGGCCTCACCTGTGGCTCTTAGCTTAATTGCTTTGGAAAGGGATGTGTCTTTATCAGCCTCTTGGACCTGTGTGTGGCTGTAGCTTAGATTCTCAGCACCTGATGGATCTTAAGAATGATCCCATGTGAGCTTCCAAAACCACAATGGCAAAAAATATCATTCATTTTGGATGAAGTCTCTTGCCTTCCTCTGTTAGGTTGCTGCACTCCATTAAATGAGAATAGGGATTATTTAGGTCAAATGAGTTCTTCAAAGCCCTGCAGAGGTGCTTGTGTTTTCGCTTGACTCTAAATCACCTAAAGAATTGATACCTAAAATCAGTAGACCTCAAATTGGAGAAACATAGAAGTATTAACGGCAGGTTTATTTGTTCACTCCTGGTTCACAGAAACGGTGTCCAGCCTACACTGACTTTAGGCAAATGAGGGGCAAACGAGCTGATTTTGGACACTGTCTTGGGCTGCGCCCCTCATGGAAACCTCCAGCCAGATGTTAAGATGATTGACTATATGGAATAAGATGAGGGCTATGTGGGAGTGTTTTGGTTTTAATGTTGCTCATTTGTGTGGCATTGGAATAAATGACTGTGTCCACGTGGGCTTGAACTCTGGTGTGATTCCCCTTAGAGACTGGGTTTTGGAACTGAACTCAGAGAAGCATTGCCATGAATTTTTTTGGGATTTTAAGATGCCATGCATGAAAGTCGCTCTTGGAAACTGAGACCTAGGCCCCGGGTGGATTTCCACAGAGGCCTGGGAATCTCAGCAAGGATATCACATGATTTTATCCTTAAAGAAATGGCAGCCATAGTTGAGAGTCAAAACACACATGGACCTCACATTATAGACCTCAATGGGCCTCGCCTAATGTGACCTTTTGTCCACTCTTTGGGAAGCCTTGCCTGTGAGAGTTCTCCAGAGATTTTATTGAAATGAGCTTCCTCACCATTTAATCTTTGCTGAATGAATTGAAACCCACAGTGCCTCCAACTTCATGCTTGAAAAATGGCTAGATAAATACCATGAAATTTTTGAAATACCTATGACCAGGTGGTACTGGAGAAACATTGGATGTCCTTTTGCTGATCATGATTATACGAGACAGTGCCTTGATTTACTGAGTTTCATGAAAATGGTGTAGAACAGAGATGCCAGTAGTTTGTAGCCTGCTGAGTAGTGGGTCTAGAGCAGTGGTGGGGAGGTGTTTGATAAAACATTCGTGGAAGGGCCTTGTGGATCTACCATTGGATTCCAAATGGCTTGTAACTGACATGGTGCAGCCAGCAGACCCTTATATGTAAAGGCATCTTGTTATATGGAGAGTTTTCAGAGGAAAATTAAGAATCAGGTTGATATGGAAAAGGGGGCAATGGGGAAAGCTGTGAGAGATAGAAGCCTAGTTGGTGCATTCTCTTGCAGACCCTGACCCACCACACGTGACAGAACTCCCTCCAGCACTGTGTCCCAGTTTAGCTCCTAGTATTTCGTGAAACAACTACCAAACTCACAGTGCAGCAGCAAAAACTCCACAAAAAATGGAGGAGGACCAAATGGCTTCACAGTCCACACGGGGAGACACTTAGTCCCCAGTGGCCTCAGTTTACTTACAAAGAGAGGATTCAGCACTGCTTCATCTTGTTCATTGGAAAATAAGAAACCATGTCCTCCAGGTCACATAGATGTAGACCCAGCTTTGATGGTCTCACTACAAAGGAAGCCAAATCTCCTGAAAACAACATATATTTCAAGTGCGGAAGCTCAGAGGCAGTTTCTCAAAAAGTTTTTAGGCCAGCAGAGCTCCATGTTTGTGGAGTGTTTACCCTGTCCCTTACTTTTTGAAACTCCTCTACCGCCTCCAGAATGTGAACTCCTTAGCATTTTCCATTCCAGATATGTATTCACTGATTTTGTAACTCTTCTCCTCTAGTTGTGTCTTACTTGTGGTGAAGGTAATGTCAAGGCATTGTTCTAGATGAGAGCGGGAGGATATTTGTGCAGCGTATATTTACATACACATTGGATTCATTTTCCAATTTTTCATTCGAAGTACTGAATCCCTGACAATAACCCATACCTAGTAGACTCAGACTATTCATCCTAATATAATCGTGAAAATTAACCCAACACAATAGAAATACAAGCACTTCAGAGGAGACATGTTGTATAGTTGGACTTGACATTTGCCTTATATAAGGTTGGAGTTATAAATCTAGTCAAATTTTAATTGTAATATTGTCCATGTGTTTTTAAACTTAACAAATATGTGAATTCTTGTTTCCCTTTTCTGTAGCCTATTCACACATGTATATTTATATGCATATATAGAATCCTACCAGGTATCACACGTACATTTTTGTGAGGTGGCTGTCTTGGCAGATACAAATTGTGAGAAGAGTTCACTCCTCCTAAATGCTTTTGGAAATGAAAATTCAACCTATAGGAGAGCGTCCTATTAGAAAAACTTTATATATAAACTCATGTTTAGTAAAATAAATATTTTTTGCATTTGTGGATGATATATATTTACTGATGAATTTCGATTGGCATTTATATTGGTACTTTTTAATGTCTGTGAGTGTTGTGTGTGTGTGTGTGTGTGTGTGTGTGTGTATATATATATATATATATATATATATATAGATATAGATATAGATATAGATATATAGATATAAATATAGATATACTCTCCAAATTTTTCAAAGTATGAAATATATGTGTCTTATTTTGCACTTCCTAAATTTTTCATATTCATGAATGTGGATTTATAATTATCTTTTCACAAGATTATTCTCAGAAACATTCATATACTGTACGAGACTCTTACCACTAATACTAATATAATGGAGAAAAAGAACCCAAACAGAATAGATACAAGCATTTCAGAAGAGACATGGTGTATAGTTGGACTTGCCTTTTGCATAATATAAGGTAGGAGTTATAAATCTATTCAATTTATTGAAATAATTTTCCAAGTGTTATTTTTTTTGACACAACACAAAATTTAATCTTTGAAAAATAAATAAAATTGACACTTCCTTAACCAAGCTAATGAAGAAAAAAAACCTCAAATTACTAAAATTAAGGATCATAAAGGAACTTTTACAGAGTACACAACTAAAATACAGAGAATAATTGAAAACTAATTTGAAAATTTATAGTCTAATAAATTAAAATACCATGATGATATCAATAAAATTTTAGAGATATACCCAAACTTAATTAGTAGGACGTGAACAATTTAAACAAATCAATTTCAAGCAATGAATTAGAAGTTGCTGTCAACAGCCTACCAATCAAGCAAAGCATAGGAACAGACAGATTCTCAGCCATGTTCTGCAAGACCTTCAAAGAAGCATTCATCACAATACTCCTCAAATTATTCCATAAAATAGAAAAGGATGGAACTCCTCCAAACTCATTCCATGAGGCTATTATCACTCACATACCAAAATCAGACAAAGACACATCAAGGAAAGAAATCTTCAGAGCAATATTCCTGACAAAGATATATACAAAAATTCTCAATAAAATTCTTTTTTTTAAGCCAAAGTTAATCAAAAGGGATAAAGAGGGACACTACACACTATTCCATGTGTTTTTAAAGTTAAGAAATATATGAATTCCTGTCTCCCTTTCTCTGTAGCCTATTAAGCACATGTATTTTTATATGCACAAATAGAATCCTACCTGGTTTCACACGTACATTCTTGTAAGGTGGCTGACTTGGCAGATACTATTTGTGAGAAGAGATCACTCCTCCTAAACGCTGTTGGTACAGAAAATTCAACCCATGGGTGAGCTTCCTAGATGAACAACATTATACATACATCCATGTTCAGTAAAATGAATATTTTGGGATATGCGGATGAGTTATTTTTCATGATGAATTTCGATTGACATATATATTGCGACATTATAATGTGTGTGTGTTTGTCTCTCTCTCTCTCTCTCTCTCTCTCTCTCTCTCTCTATATATATATATATATATATATATATATATATATATATATATATAGTCTCCAGATTTTCCAAAATATGAAATATATGTCTTCTTATACACCACCTGAATTCATTCATATTCATATATGTGGATTTATAATCAACTTTTAACAAGTTTATTCTCAGAAATATACATCCACTGAAATACATATTTGTTTCCTAGTACTGAAAACTAAATTCAGGGAAGGGTTCTTACAAATCCTAATATTTCTAGACTAACTGACCAAGTTTAACATCAATGCAAATACATTCCTATTGGATATGATGTGTTTTTTAAAGTTCATTTTTATTCAAACTTGGTGCGTTATTATTTATTCAGTTTATGGACATCATAAAATATATCCTTTCATTCACAAGTTCACAAATTTATAAATATTTGGTTTACTTTCAATCACTTCCTCCTTTGGAACACATATATTCCTCTATGTTTCTTGACTGGTCTTTTCACTAGACTTCTTTCTAAACACATTATTTTCGATTCCATTATCATTTTTGAAGCAAAACTCACACACTATTCATGATAAACGGTAACCCTAATAATACCATTAGATATATAACTTGTTGGAATGAATGTACATATATCAATATATGATTTCGTCTATATTTTCAGATATTAAAACAATCCATTATGTAAATTTGGAACCAGTCACATAATTTTTTCACAGTATGGTCTATTAATGCATCATCTCTATATTCATCAACACAGGGTAAACCTCTTAGTATCCCCAGTACTAATTTATATGTTTTCAAAATATTGCTCCCAGAAAAGGTGGAAGAAATACTCATGTCACCTGATCTACATATACATATTATCACAGTAATATTCTGGACACAAAATGCAAAGGTCACCATTATGATTGCAATAAAGCCTCAATGGAATGTGAACATGGATTACTAAAAACATCCATGTCCAGTTTGCCTAATGCTCTCAAATGTCAATCCAATTGGTGACTACATTTTTGTTTCTTTTTAAGATTATGTATTCAACCTCAACCCTGTTGAAAATGTCAAATCTTATCACTCACGTTATACTTTGCCTGATTTCCTAATGTCTCTATTGATGTCTGCCTTCCTACATATTTTTCCCAGTTCATCATTGTGCCCAACTTTTCACATATGGTGCCATTTATATTCACTCTCTAACCGAAACCTATTGCTAAAGAACTTTTGGTCCAAATCCTAGACTCACTCTTCCTCCTAAACCTACTGACTATCTTTCTAATCCTACACACTATCCCTTTTTCACTGGATGTTCTCTTCTACATTCAATCATCTGAGGTACAGGGTCTTATGCCATTGTATATCGATTTGCATCGACCTCGGTGCAAAACATTACTCAAGCTAAGGATCCCAATCAAGAGCCCAAATCCTTCTGGGCTTCAAATATTACCTAGATTTCTGTTTTCATACTTATATTTTACCTCTATATTCTTATAAATATTGCTGGTTCCCAATACCATTATTCATCCAGCAGAATGATTCCTAAGCCAAATGGAACATGCTATTAACCCTAACCATACAATGTTCCCTCAATCTCACTTTACAGAAGAGCAGGGATAAAGTTGATATTACAATACAGGAAGTTAGGAGATCTTCCACCTGCTGAGTACCTCAAAATCCATGCAGAAATAATCCCTGGAGAAGATGTAGGCAGCTATGAAAGACCTGAGAGAACAAAAGTCATATTCCATGGCAAACAACATGGTCAGGATGAAAGGATGTGTCTGAGTCAGCCTCTCTATTCTTAATGCAGGGAAGATGGACCAAAGCAGGCCTGTGTGGAGAGCTGTTCCCAGGTGACTATGGTTTCTATACCATTCTAACATGTGAAAGTATCACAGGAAGTAGGGCAGCCTCCATGTCAGGAGACACTAGGATGCAACTGTTAGGACAAAGTAGTGGCCAAGACAGGGACCTCATTTATTTCCTGAAGGTAGTGACCTCACCTCATTTCCTTGGCGATGGAACTCTCTGAATTTTGTGATCCAGGAAGCCAGGCACCAGAGCCAGTCCAAGTCCCAGTCGCAGTGGGCTCACTTGTTTGGATTTACTAAGGACAGAGTCAGTCTTTCTTGGTACCTACTGATGTAAGGGTTGCCAAATACTAAGAAAGCTCTGAAGAGGGCTCTTTCCTGAGAGGACAGGAATTGGCTCACCACTGCCTCCTGACAACTTCACAGAGTTGACCAAGGAGACCAGATCTGAGACAGAAAGGCCATTTGTGGGGAACATCGTATGGCCTACCAGTCAGAGGACACTCCAGATAGTGACAGACCTACTTGGGGGAAGGAGTTGCATTTGTGGGTGTTGGTTTGTGTTTGTGGTTTTTTTCCATGTTCTGAGAATAGGTAAAAAAGGAGGTTTGTTTGGATTGGAGTGGACTGTTTCCAGTAAGTCATTTGACAAGGAGACTGTTTCTATGTCCGTGTATCCCACTGTGTTTTTCTTTGTGGATATTAGAAAAAAATAGCTCATTGGGTGTGTCCTGTCTAGTAGAAAGCTTCCCAGCATGCATCCTTTCCAATTAATGAATGGACTGAGGCTTGCCTTATCCATGGGCAACACCTGCTATCTACCTAATTTTCCATTTTTTCATGAATTCTGGCCACTCTCAAGATTAGTATCATATATTTTTGTACAAGATATGTACCACCTCCAAGCTCTGTGACATGGCCATGTACTGGATAGCTGAAGGGAATGGCGAGCAACTCAGAAAACTCACATATTAGAGTAACAAGGAAATTCTCCGTGGAGAAACCCTGCTTGGGGCCTTTTGATTACCTATTGTTCTGTTGCTCTGAATGTCAGAAAGGTCTTTGCCTCAGGCCACCCCTTTGTGAAGCCTGAAGAAAACAGTTTTCAAATGGAAATGAATGGGCATCACCTGTGGCTCTTTGCTTCATTGCTTTGGAAATGGATGTATCTGAATCAGCCTCTTGGCCCTGTGTGAGCCTGTGGTTTAGATTTTCAGCACCTGATGAATCTAAAGAAAGATCCCATGTGGGCATCCAAAACCTAAATGGAAAAAAGATCAGTCATTGTGGATGAAGCCTCTCGACTTCCTCTGTAAGATTCCTGACCTCCATCAAGTGAGAATAGGGATCATTTGTGTCAAATAAGTTCTTCAAAGGGCTGCAGAGGGGAGACAATAGGTGCTTGGGTTTTCTTATAACTCCAATTCACACTAAAAATCTATACCCCACAGTCAGTAGGCCTCAAATTTGAGAAGTGGAGTAGTATTAACGGCAGGCCTATTTGATCACTTCTGGTTCACACTAAGGTTGTCCAGGCCACCCTGACTTTAGGCAAATGAGGGACAAGGGAGATTATTTTTGACACTGTCTTGGGCTGTGCCCCTCATGGAAACCTCCAGCTAGAGGTTATGATTAGTGTCTATATAAAAAGATGAAGAGGGCCATGTGAGAGTGTTTTGGTTTTAATTGTCATCATTTGTGTGGCAATTTGAAGAGATGCCTGGGTCCACCTGGGCTTGAACTCTGTTGTGATTCCCCTTAGAGACTGAGTTGTGTAACTGACCTCAGAGAAGTATTGCCATGAATTGTGTTGGGATTTCAGGAGGCCACACATGAGATTCACCATTGGAATCTGAGATCTTGGCCCAGGGTGACTTTACACAGAGCACTGGGAATCTAAGCCAGGATATCACAAGATTTTATTCTGAAAGATTCCAGCCATAGTTAAAACACCAACAGGGAATCTTTAGATCACTTATAAGCAAATTAAAAAACAAAATTTTTTAACAAGAGTAAAAATACTTAGTTAATGTAATGCTACCCTGAATTTTTTGGGTGAGTTTTACTTTATATTCCTTGTTTGAGATCCTAGTAAACTTGAGAGAAAAAAAAAAAGAAAAAAACAAAACTTTTGAACATAACTTTAAATGAAATAAAATCTGACCTACTGCTTTCGTAGTCATTCTCACATGTAGTAAGATGGGACACAGAGCCTTATCTCAGGTAAGACAGGGCTCTTTATAAATCATAAGTGTTTTAGTTCTAAAGCTGATCTTCGTTTTTTAATATCCTTTTACAAAGTTTACATAAATTGTTTGAGGTCACATGAACATTAGCTAACACCATATAATATCACTTTTGAAACATGAATTAAAGAATGGCTGAATGTTTTTAACATTCAAATAGATTAGGCTCTCATTAATTTAAAAATACATTTAAATTGTTGCACAATGTAAAGTGTAACATAAAACTTTACATATCTTATTGATAACAGGTAAATAAATCCCCAATATATATTTTATTTACCATACAACTTCAGAACACCAGCTTGATATAATGCTCTTTTAATGTTTCTACCTTATCGAGTTGTATAACTGGAAGATATGAGCACATTAATAGCATCACAGTTTACATTGATGTTTCTACATTAACCAAGTTTATCTTTTAAAGAAATGGCAGTACAGTGCTCTAAAATAACAGTTCTGTTTTAAACAGTTGTTTAATTTTTATGGTTGCTTGCTCTGGAAAAAATAAGACTTAATAAACACAATGTTATGAGTAATCTTATGTTTTAAGAAATTTTTGTCTCTTTAACACATGACTAATTTTTACAATCTTACACTTTTTAAAATTTGTTTTTATGAGCGCTTTTTTATATGAGTGCTCCTTATATATGTTAATTTGTGTATCATTTGAATGATATACGGACATATGTGTATGTATGTATATATATATATATATATATATATATATATATATATATATAGAGAGAGAGAGAGAGAGAGAGAGAGAGAGAGAGACATAAAACACATAACAAAAGTGTGCACACCTAATAATAGTGAAGGCCTTGTAGCTTTTCACAGGTGAAATCACCATTGCAATGTTTTTAAAACTCCACAGTTGGTCAAAGATAAAACTGATCAGAAAAACATTAACCTAGGTCTGTAGGATCAAAATCATAAACTCAAAAAAAAAAAAGAATCTAAGAAAAAATTATGAGTCCTAGAAAAAATGACTGGCCGGTAATTAGTAAATACCATACAATTTACCATTTTTTTCCCTTAGGCCTCAGATCAGTCTCCTACTGAGCTTACAGGAGACTTTCATTTGCATTTCAACAGAAGTCCTGGCTGAGGTCTGGAAGGAGCAGGAAAAAACTGCTATTCTGAGCAGACACCTCAGGCCTAAGGCATTTTAACCATAATTTTCTGGTTAGGATGTTGAAAATTATGCTACAAGTTTAAGATACAATTCACAAAATTTTATATCTTTACATCTTGTTTTGTCAACAGATATCATACTATGATTTACTATCCTTGTCCAAATTAATGCACTGGTAAACACAGTGACATTTTCCCAGGCTACCCAATTCAGAATTGGAGAAAAAAAGACTGCATGATTGGGAAGTTACTTGCCAACTTGGAAGTAGAGTTCTTTAGTTTTCCATCCTAAGTATTTAAGTTCTCTGGCATGAATTATCTGAAATCAAAAACTAAACAAAACTAAAAATTACCTAAACCCGACTTTTAACTGCAATATTGTGCAATGCTTCAAAAAACGCATTCAGATACCAGATTTTTACAATAAAACATCATCATTTAGACACACATTCAGCTAAGATCATTCTCAAGAAACAATTTATAATATAAACACATTATTGCACATGTCTTAAAGTGCCAAAAACAAAGGCACAAGACAGACAGAAAGGAACTCCAGAATATGGCTGACAGACAGAAGCCTTTAAAACAGAGCAGATAAGAGAAAAATCTCCTGCACCAGTGGCACCACAGATGTCCCCACAAGGGGACCAGATGTTTTCACAGAGAAGCTACCTGAAATGTAAAATCAAGGGTCTCCATGGTGACTTTACTGCATTTAGTGTCCCCTTTTTATTTTTCTCTTTTAAAAGAAGACAGAGGTGTCATAATTCTTACAGTGCAGGGAAGGAAGGAGGGAATTCCCTGAAGCAACAGGGCTTTGGCAGTTGCTGGGGTCCCTAAGTCCCTCCTTTTACTTACAGGATTAGCTCTTCTGTTTCGGGTCCACTCCAAGCATGCACCATCTCCTAACATTTCAGTCGTCAGCTCTCAAAAAGTTCTGGGACGGGGCCGGGTATCAAAATTTGTAACTTAAAGTTCGGTTTCTGACCCTGAAGCAAATTAATGCTAATTTAATAATGAGGACAGGGTTTTGAGAAAAAGAAAATGGAGGTTTATTGCTTTGCTAACAAAGGAAAAACAAGGGGACTCTGCCAAAAGGTTGTGACTCTCATGATCTGGAGGGACAAGGGATTTTAAAGAGTTTCACTTGTTAACCTGGGGTATACTCAGTTCTTCGTTCCCCAGCAGGCATTGCCCTGTGCAGTGGGTGTGCTCCAGGCAGCCAGCTAGGGGCTTCTTTCTTCCTGCTTAACAAAGGTGGGTAAAGTTCATCACAGTTCCTTAAAACACAGTCGAAAGGGTGTCAGGCTTACTTGCTTTGTTACCCTTTTTCACGTCCAATATCCTTAAAATTTTACCACAGAAATCAAACAAAAAAACGCACAAAAACAAACAACAAAAAACATATAGACCACAGAACAAAACACAGAAAAACAGAATCCTGGTGCCGAAACAGAAAAACAGAGGAGCAATGCAACATCTTGCTAAAGCTCCAGGGTAGGAGCGTGTGTGTGCCCATGGGCACCTCTCTACCCTTCCAGAGGAAATCCCTACAGAACAGAACAGAGGACAGCATGATTCTCATTACTGTCCTGGACAGGAGTGTATGTGAGCCTCCCCAGGCCACCTCTCTGTCATCAGAAGAGATCTCCCTTAACCAGATATCAGATGTTATAAAGGCGCCACTTACCTATGGAGGCCTCCTCCACCAGGGGCTTGATAATAGTTTTAGTGTGGTGGTTCACTGCAGTGCTCCCCAGACTGACGGCTCACTCCAAGGCCTTGGAACATCTCAAGTTGTGCACCTCCTAGAGTGGTTCTCCAGCCCAGTGCCCTGGAGGGAAGGCCAGCTTCAGAATTTTCAGCAGTCTGGTTTTGTGATCTGCTCGGCCAGGGTCATCTCACTGGGGAACTCCAAAATTTTGGACTAGGATGCAAGAAAAGACCACTGACTCCAATTAAAATCAAATTAAGGCAAGCTTATTATTTCAACAGGCTGGGCTGCCTCTCCTTCCCAAAATGGCGGGAACAAGACAGCAACCCCACCTTTCCTACAGCCCAGCTATATAGCCCAGAAAGTTACACAAACGGGTGGTTACAGATAACAAAACTTTGAAAGCATCACACTAATGGTAGTTTACATTTTTTTTTTTTTGCTGGCCCCAATATCAGAAATAATGAGGACCATTAGGGCCTCAGAGAGGGTTGTTGTCTGGCCAGGGAAGGCCAATATTTATGAGGTGTCACTAAAGTTTCAGAAAGTACTGTTATCTGGTCAGAGAGCCAGGTGTGGATGAGTTCAAGGCACGGGCAGGCGTTCCAAGCAGGTTCAGAATTTGCAGTAATTTAGAGTAAAGCCAAAATTATCTTTTCACGGCTTTGTGGCAAGATGGTTCCCAATTTTAATAAAAAATCAGGTTGGGTCTATCAAGCCTCTCCCTTACTTTTGGAAACTCCTCTGCAAACTCCAATGTTGTGAACTCCCGAGCATTTTAATTCCAGATATGTATTCACAGAATTTCTAACTCTTCTATTCCAATTGTGTCTTTCTTGGGGCGAAGGTAATATCAAGTCATTGTTCTGGATGAGAGTGGAAATATTTTTGTGTAGCACATATTTGCATACACATTTAGGAGATCACTCCTCCTAAACACTGTTGGAACAGAAAATTCAAACTATGGGGGAGCTTCTTAGTTGAACAACATTATTCATGAATCCAAGTTCATTAAACAAATAGTTTTGGATCAGTGGATGATATATATTTCAAGATGAATTTCAATTGGCATATACTATGCTACATTTTAATGTCTGTGTGTGTTTTTTGTTTATAATGTTTTGCGATTTATATGGATTTAAAATCAAGTTTCCACAAGATTATTCTCAGAATATTCATCCACCTGAAATACATATTTGTTTCCTAGTACTGAAAACTAACTTCAGTAAATGGTGCATAAAAATCCTAATATGTCTACAGTAACTGACCCAGATTAATATCAATGCAAGTAGATTCCTAGGGGACATGATGTGTATTTTGATGTTCATTTTTATTCAACACTGCTACATTACTATTTCTGCAGCTTATGCACATCATACTGTATATATTTCATTCAAAAGTTCGCAAATTTATATGCATGTGTTTCACATTCAATCACTTCCTGCTTCAGAACACATGAATTCCTCCAGGTTTCTTGACTATTCTTTTCATGATACTTCTTTCCAAACACATTATTTTTGATTTCCATAATCACGTTTGAAGCAAAACTCACACACTTTTCAGGATAAAATATAACCCTAATATTACCATTAGATGTATAAGTGGTTGGAATGAATGATTGCATATCAATATGAGATTTCTTTTATATTTTCAGATATCAATTCAATCCATTATTTAAAGTGGAACCAGTTATATTATTTATACACAGTATGGTCTATTCATGCATAATCTGCATATTCATAGACACAGGGTACACCTATTTGTACCCCAAATACTAAATTATACGTCTACAAAACAATGCTCCAGAAACGGTGGAAGAAATATTCATGTCACCTGATCTACACATACATTTTATCACAATAATATTCTGGACACAAAATGCAATGGTCACACTTATGATTTTAAAAAAGCCTAAATGGAAAGTGAACATGGATTTCAAAAAAACATCCAAGTCCTGGTTACCTAATGCTCTCGAATTCAATCTTATTTGTGACAACATATTTGTTTCTTCCTAAGATTATATATTCAAACTCAACCCTGTTGAAAATGTCTAAACCAATTACACACTTTATACTTTTGCTGATTTCCTAATGTCTCTATTTATGTCTGCTTTCCTACATATTTTCCCCTGTTCATCATTGTGACTGACTCTTCACATGTGCTGACATTTACATTCACTCTCTACCCGAAACCCTATTTGTAAAGAACTTTTGGTCCAAATCCTATACTCACTCTTCTTTATAAACCTGCTGACTACCTTGGTAATCCTACGGACTATTCCTTTATGACTAGATGTTCTGTTTGTTATTCAATCATCCGAGGTACAAGATCCAATTTCATTGTATATTGACTTATCTGAGACATCTGTGCAGAATATAATTCAAAGCTAAGTATCCCACTCAAGGGCCCAATGCCCTACTTGGCTTCAAATCTTCCCTAGATTTCTGTTATATTTTACCTATATATTCTTGTAAATATCACAGGTTTCCAATACCATTATTCATCCAGCAGAATGATTGCTAACCAAAATTGAACATATTATTAACCCTAACCATACACTGTTCCCTCAATCTAACTTTAGAGCAGTGCAGGGACAGAGTTGGTCTTACAAAAGAGGAATGTTGGGGATCTTCCACCTGCTGAGAATATCAAAGATCCATGCAGAAATGATCCCCGAAGAAGATGTAGACTGCTATGAAGGACCTGAGAGAGCAAAAGTTAGCTTCCATGGCAAACAACCTGGTCACTATGAAGGGATGTGTCTGAATAAGCCTCTCTCTTTTTAATATAGAGCAAATGGACCAAACCAGGCCTGTGTGGAGATCTTTTCCCCGGTACCAATGGTTGATATACCATTCTAACTTGTGAAAGTGTCACAGGAAGTAGGGGCAGCCTCCATCTCATGGGACCCTTGGAAGCAACTGTTAGGACAAAGTGGTTGCCAAGGCTGTGAGCTCATTCACTTCATGAAGGAAGTGACCTACCTCACTTTCTTGGTGATGGAACTCTCTGAACTTGGGATCCCTGAAAACAGGCAGCCAGAGTCAGGCCCAATAACAGTCACAGAAATCTCACTTTTTGGATTTACCAAGGAGAGAGTCAATCTTTCTTGGTATCTACAGTTGTGAGGATGGCCAAATGCCAGGAAAGATCTGAATTGGGGTCTTTCCTGAGAAAGCAGGTATTGGCTCACCGCTGGCTCCTGACAACTTCACAGAGTGGGCCAAGGAGTCCAGATTTGAGAATAGAGAAGCCATTTCGGGGGAACATAGTATGGCCCACAAGGCAGAGGACACTCTTGATAGTCACAGACCCTCTTGGGGGAAAAAGGTGCCTTTGTGGGAATGAGTGTGTGTATGTGGTTTTGTCTCATGCTCTGAGAATAGGTAGGAAAGGCGGTTTCTTTGGTTTAGAATGGACTGTTTCTAGTAAGTCATTTGACAAAGCAAGTGTTTCTATGTCTGTGTATCCAACTGTGTCCATGGTTGTAGACATTACAAAAGAAAATGCATCAATGGATGTGTCCTGTCTAGGAGAAAGCTTCCCCACATTCATCCTGCCCAATTTATGAAAGGACGGAGGCTTGCCTTATTGATGGGCAAGACCTGCTGTCTTCCTAAGTTTCTGTTTTCTTCTTGAATTCTGGCCACTCTCCAGAATAGACTCATGGTTTTGTGACCAAGATATGTAGCACCTCAAAGCTCTGTGACATGGCCGTGTACTGGATAGCTGAAGGGAATGGCGAGAATCTCAGGAAACTCAGATATCTGTGTGATCATGAGTGTCTCAGTGGAGAATCCCTGCTTTGGGCCTTTGCTTACCTATTGTTCTGTAGCACTGAATGTCAGGAAGGTCTTTGCCTAAGGCACCACTTTGTGAAACCTGAATAAAACAGTTTTCTAATGGAAATGAATGAGCATCACCTGTCTCTCTTTGAGTAATTGCTTTTGAAAGGGATGTGTCTGAGCCAGTCTGTTGGCTGTGTGTGAGGCTGTGGCTTGCATTCTCAGCACCTGATGGATCTAAAGAAAGATGCCATGTGTGCATCCAAAACCAAAATGGCCAAAAGAGCAGTCATTGTGGATAAATTCTCTTGCCTTCCTCTGTAAGGTTCCTGACCTCTATCAAGTGAGAATAGGAATCCTTTGGGTCAAATGACTTCTTCAAAGCCCTGCGGAGGCTAGCCAATAGGTGCTTGGGTTTTCTCATGACCCCAATGCACATAAAGAATCTAAACCCCACAGTCAGTAGGCCTCAAATTGGAGAAGCTGAGCAGTATTAATGGTAGGCCTTTTTGATCACTTCTGGTTCACAGAAGGGGTGTCCAGGCCACTCTGACTTTATGGAAATGACGAGCAAGAGTGCGTATTTTGGACACTGTCTTGTCCTGCGCTCCTCATAGAAACCTCCAGCTAGAGGTTATGATGAGTGTCTATATGGAAGAAGATGAGAGCCATGTGGGACTATTTTGGTTTTAATTGTGGTCATTTGTGTGGCAGTTGGAAGAGATGACTGGGTCCACCTGGGTTTGAACTCTGGTGTGAATCCCCTTAGAGACTGAGTTCTGGAAGTGACCTCAGAGAAGTATTGCCATGAATCGAGTTGGGATTTTAGGAAGCCATGCATGAGAGTCGCCCTTATAAACTTAGATCAAAGTCCAGGGTGGCTTTCCACAGAGCACTGGGAATCTCAGCCAAATTATCCCATGATTTTATTCTTAAAGACTTGGCAGCCATTCTTGAGAGTCAAAACACACATGGAACTCACATTGTAGACCTCAATAGGCCTGGCTTCATGTAACCTTTTGGCCACTCTATGGGAAGCGTTGCCTATGAAATTTCTCCAGATTTTCACTGAAATGAGCTTCCTCAACATTTAATGGTTCTTGAAAGCCACAGTGCCTCCCAACTACATCCTTGAAAAATGGCTAGATAAATACTTTGAAATTTTTGAAATTCCCATGACCAGGTGGCACTGGAGTATCTTTGGATGTCCTGCTGCTGATCATGAGTGTACCAGAGAGTGCCTTGATTGACTGGAATTTATAAAAATAATGTAGAACAGAGATGGTAGTAAGTTGGAGCCTGCTGAGTAGTGGGCCTAGAGCAGTGGTAGCCACGTGTGTGATAAAACATCTGTGGTGGGTCCATGTGATTAGCCTATTTGCTTCCAAATGGCTTGTGACTGACATGGTGCAGCCAGCAGACCCTTATTTGTAAAGGCATCTTTTTATTTGGAGAGCTTTCAAGGTAATGATCAGAATCAGGTTGATATGGTCAAGGGTGCAAGCTATGTGAGAAAGAAGCCTGGTTGTTTCATTCTCCTGCAGACCCTAACCCACCACACGTGACAGAACTCCCTCTAGCACTGTGTCCCAGTTGAACTTGTTGTTCAAAAAGCCCAGTGCAGCAGCAAGAACCAAAAGCCCCAGTGCAGCAGCAAGAACCACCACAAAAATTTGAGGAGGACCAAATGGCTTCACAGTCCACACGGGATGAAACTTAGCCTCCAGTGGCCACACTTTACCTACAAAGAGAGAATTCAGCACTGCTGCCTCAGGTTCATTTGAAAATAAGAATCCATGTTCTCCAGGTCATATAGATGCAGACCCAGCTTTGATGGTCTCACTACAAAAGAAGCTAAAACTCCTTAATACAACATATATTTCAAGTGCCCAGCTTCAGAGGCAGTTTCTCAAGAAGTCTTTAGGCCAGCAGAGCTCAATGTTTGTGGAGTGTTTACCATGTCCCTTACTTTTGGAAACTGCTCTACCACCTCCAAGGTTGTGAACTCCTGAGCATATTCCATTCCAGATTTGCATTCACAGATTTTCTAACTCTTCTCCTCTAATTGTGTCTTACCTGGGGTGAAGGTAATGTCAAGGCATTGTTGTGGATGAGAGTGGGAAGATTTTTGTGTAGCACATATTTGCATACACATTGGATTCATTTTCCAATTTCCCATTAAAAATACTGAATCCCTGACACTAACCCATACCCTACTAGACTCTGACTACTAATCCTAATATGATGGAGAAAAATAACCCAAACAGAATAGAAATACAAGCAGTACAGAGAAGGCATGGTGTATAGTTGGACTTGCCTTTTGCATTATGTAGGGTAGGTGTTATAAATCTAGATAATTTTTAATTGAAATAGTTATCCATGTGTTTTTAAAGTTAACAAATATGTGAATTTCTATCTCCCTTTCTCTGTAGCCTATTCAGCAAATGTATTTTTATATGCACATATAGAATCCTAGCTGGTATCACATGTACATACTTGTTTGGAGGCTGACGTGGCAGATAAAAATTATGAGAAGAGATAACTCCTCGTAAATGCTGTTGGATCTTAAAATTCAACCTATGGGTGATCTTCCTAGTTGAACAACATTATTCATAAATCCATGTTCAGTAAAATTAATATTTTTGGATCAGTGGACGATATATATTTCACCATGAATTTCGATTGGCATATATACTGCTACTCTTTAATGTCTGTGTGTGTTTTGTGTTTGTGTGTGTATATATATATATATATATATATATATATATATATATATATACAATCTCTAGATTTTTTAAAATATAAAATATATGTGTCTTATTATACACTCCCTAAATACATTCATATTCATGTATGTGGATTTATAATCAAATTTTTACAAGATTATTCTCAGAAATATTCATCCCCCTGAAACACATATTTGTTTACTAGTACTGAAAACTAACTTCAATGAAAGGTGCATACAAATCCTAATATTTCTGCAGTAACTTACCCAGGTTAATATCAATGCAAGTAGATTCCTATGGGAAATGATGTGTATTTTGACATTCATTTTTATTCAACACTGGTACAGTACTATTTTTTCAGTTTATGCACATCAAAGGATAAATGTTTCATCCAAAATTTCAAAATTTAAAACTTTTGATTCACTTTCAATCACTTCCTGCTTCAGAACACATGTATTCCTCCATGTTTCTTGACTGGTCTTTCATGAGACTTCTTTGCAAACACATTATTTCCGATTTGCATAATCAATTTTGAAGCAAAACTCACACACTCTTCATGATCAACCGTAACACTAATATTACCATTAGATGTACAACTGGTTGTAATGAATGTATGTATGCCAATATCAATATAAGATTTCCTGTATATTTTCAGATATCAATTTATTCCAATTCCAATTTCTAATGTTGGGTCCAGTTATATTATTTATTCACAGTTTGGTCTATTCATTCATCATCTCTATATTCATCAAAACAGGGTACACCTATTTTTTTCCCCAATACTAATTTATAGGTTGTAAAAATATTGCTCCCCATAATGGTGGAAGAAATACTCATATCACCTGATCTACATATACATTTTTATCACAGTAATATTCTGGACACAAATGTAAAGGTAACACTTATGATTGTACCAAAACCTAAATTGAACGTGAATATATATTACTAAAACCATCCATGTCCAGGTCGCCTAATGCTCTCAAATTTCAATCCTATTGGTGACTACATATTTGTTTCTTCTAATATCATATATTCAACCTCAACCCTGTTGAAAATGTCTAATCCTGTTACTCACTTTATACTTTGCCTGATTTCCTAATGTCTCTATTTTATATCTGCTTTCCTACATATTTTCCCCAGTTCATCATTGTGACTGACTCTTCATATGTGCTGATATTTTCATTCAGTCTCTAAACGAAACCCTATTGCTAAAGAACTATATTTCCAACTCAAAGACTCACTCTTCAACCTAAACCTACTATTTTCCTAATCCTACTGACTATCCCTTTTTGACTGGATGTTCTCTTCGACATTCAGGCATCTGAGGTACTAGGTTTTATTCCATTGTATGTAGATTTACCTGTGACCACATTGCAGAATGTAATTCAAAGCTAAATATCATAATCAAGGGCCCAATGCCCTTCCTGGCTTCAAATCTTACCTAGATTTCTCTTTTCATACTTATATTTCAAATACATATTCTTATAAATATTTCAGGTTCCCAATACCATTATTCATCCAGCAGAATGATTCCTAACACAAATAAAACATGTTGTTAACCCTAACCATACACTGTTCCCTCAATCTAAATTTACAGAGGGAAGGGACAGAGTTGGTCTTACAGTAAAGAAATGTAGGGGGTCTTCCACCTACTGAGACCCTCAAAGTTCCATGCTGAAATGATCACTGGAGAATATATACGCAGCTATGAAGGACCTGAGAGAGCAAAAGTCATGTTCAATGGCAAACAACCTGGTCAGGATGAAGGTTTCTGTCTGAATCAGCCTCTCTATTCTTAATGTAGAGAAGATGGACCAAACCAGGCCTGTGTGGGTAGCTGTTCCCGGGTGCCTATGGTTGATATAAGATTCTAACTTGTGAAAGTGTCACAGGAATTAGGGACAGCCTCCTTTTCATGTGAGACTTGGAAGCCACTGGTTGGACAAAGTGATTGCCAAGGCAGTGACCTCATTCAGTTCCCGAAGGAAGTGACCTCACATCACTTCCTTAGTGAAGGAAATCTCAGAACTTGAGATTCATGAAGCCAGGCACCCAGAGTCAGTCCCAGTCCCAGTCCCAGTGGTCTCACTTGTTTGGATTTACCAAGGACAGAGTAAGTCTTTCTTGGTACCTATTGATGTGAGGATTGCAAAATGCCAGTAAAGCTCTGAAGAGGGGCCTTTCCTGAGAAAGCGGGTAGTGGCTCACCTCTGGGTCCTGACATCTTCACAGAGTTGGCCAAGGAGACCAGATCTGAGACATTTCAGGCCATTTAGGGGGAAAATAATATGGCCCACCAGTCAGAGGACACTCCGGATAGTAACAGACCTTCTTGGGGGAAGGAGCTGCCTTTGTGGGTGTTGGTTTGTGGTTTTGTCTCATTTTCTGAGAATAGGTAGGCAAGGCGCTTTATGTGCTGTGGAATGAACTGTTTATTGTAAGTCATTTGACAAGGCGAGTGTTTCTATGTCTGTTTACCTCACTGTGTCCGTGGTTGTACTCATTAGAAAAAAAGAATGCATCAATGGATGTGTCCTGTCTAGTAGAAAGCTTCCCAGAATTCATCCTGCCTAATTTATGAATGGAGTTCAGATTGCCTTATCAATGGGTAACACCTGCAATCTTCCTAAGTTACAGTTTTCTTCCAGAATTCTGGCCCCTCTCCAGAATAGTCTCATGGTTTTGTCTCTAAGGTATGTACCACCTCCAAGCTCTGTGACATGGCCATGTACTGGATAGCTCAAGTGAATTGTGAGCATCTCAGAAAAATCAGAAATATGTGTGACCACTAAATCTCAGTGGAGAAACCCTGCTTTGGGCCTTTTTTTTTTTTAATTAATTTTTATTGTAGGTTGTTCAAAACATTACATAGTTCTTGATATATCATATTTCACACTTTGATTCAAGTGGGATATGCACTCCTTTTGCTTACCTATTATTCTGTTGCTATGAATGTCACGAAGTTCTTTGCCTCGGGCCACCAATTTGTGAAGCCTGAAGAAAACAGTTTTCAAATGGAAATGAATGGGCATCACCTAGGGCTCTTTGCTTAATTGCTTTGGAAAGGGGTGTGTCTGAATCAGCCTCTTGGCCCTGTGTGAGGCTGTGGCTTAGATTCTCAGCACCTGATGGATCTAAAGAAAGATCCCATGGATGCATACAGAACCAAAATAGCCAAAAGAGCGGTCATTGTGGATGAAGACTCTCGCCTTCCTTTCAAAGGTTCCTGACATCTATCAAGTGAGAATAGGGATCCTTTGGGTCAAGTGAGTTATTCAAAGCCCTGCGGAGGCTAGCCCATACGTGCTTGGGTGTTCTCATTACTCCAATTCACATAAAGAATCTAAACCCCACAGTCAGTAGGCCTCAAATTGGAGAAGCCAAGCAGTATTAATGGCAGACCTATTTGATCACTCCTCGTTCACAGTCAGGGTTTCCAGGCCACACTAATTTTAGGCAAATCGGGGAAAAGGTAGGTTATTTTGGACATTGTCTTGGTCTGTGTCCCTCATGGAAAACTCCATCCAGAGGTTATGATGAGGGTCTACATGGAAGAAGATAAGGGCCATGTGGGAGAATTTTGTTTTGAATTGTGGTAAGTTGTGTGGCAGTTGGAAGAGATGCCTGGGTTTACCTGGGCTTTAACTCTGGTGTGATTCCCCTTAGAGTCTGAGTTCTGGAACTGACCTCAGAGAAGCATTGTCATCAATTGTGTTTGAATTTTACTAGGCCATGCATGAGAGTTGCCCTTGGAACCTGAGATCTAGGCCCAGAGTGGCTTTCCACAGAGCACTGGGAATCTCAGCCAGGATATCACATGATTTTATTCTGAAAGACTTTGCAGCCACAGTTGAGTCAAAACACGCATGGACCTCACATTGTAGACCTCAATGGGCCTGGCTTCATGTGAACTTTTGGCTACTCTTTGGGAAGCCTTGCCTGTGAGTGTTCTCTAGAGCTTTCATTGAAATGAGCTTCCTCAACATTTAATGGTTCCTGAATGAATTGAAACCCCCAGAGCCTCCAACTTCATCCTTGACAAATGGCTTGATAAATACCATGAAATTTTTGAAATTCCCATGACCAGGTGGCACTGGAGAACTTTTGGATGTCCTGTTGCTGATGATGAGTGTACCAGACAGTGCCTTGATTTACTGGGTTTCATGAAATTTGTGTAGAACAGTGATGCCAGTAAGTTGGATCCTGCTCATTAGTGGGCCTAGAGCAGTGGTGTGAAGGTGTGTGATAAAACATGTGTGGTGGTGACATGTGGATCTGCCATTGGCTTCCCAAAGGCTTGTGACTGACATGGTACAGCCAGCAGACCCTTCTATGCAAAGGTGTTTTTTATATAGAGAGGTTTCAGGGCAATGTTCAGAATCAGGTTGCTGTGGAAATGGGGGCAACTTATGTGGAATTGAATCCTGGTTGGTGCATTCTCATGCAGACCGTGACCCTCCACACGGGACAGAACTCTCTCCAGCACTGTGTCCCAGTTTAGCTCCTTGTATTTCATGAAGCAAATACCAAACTCCCAGTGCACCTGTGAGAAACACCACGAAAATTGGAGAATGACCAAATGGCTTCACAGTCCACACGTGGAGACACTTACAACCCAGTGACCATAGTTAAACTACAAAGAGAGTATTCAGCATGGCTGCCTCATGTTCATTGGAAAATTAGAAACAATATCCTCCAGGTCACATTGTTGCACACCCAGATTTGATGGTCTCCCAACAAAGGAAGCTAAAGCTCCTAACAACAACATATATTTTTAAGTGCCCAACCTCAGAGGAAGTTTCTCAAGAAGTCTTTACACCAGCAGAGCTCCATGTTTGAGAAATGTTTACCCTGTCCCTTACTTTTGAAAACTCCTCTACCACCTCGGAGGTTGTGAACTCCTGAGCATTTTTCATTCCTGATATATATTCACAGATTTTCTAACTTTTCTCCTCTAATTGTGTCTTACTCGGAACAAAGGCAATGTCAAGGCAATGTTCTGGATGAGAGTGTGAACATTTTTTTGTAGCACATATTTACATACACATTGCATTCATTTTACAATTTTCCATTCAAAATACTGAATCTCTGACATGAACCCATACCCTACTAGACTCTGACTACTACTCCTAATATGATGGAGAAAAATAACACAAACAGAATAGGAATACAAGCAGTTAGGAGAAATCATAGTGTATAGTTGTACTTGTATTTTGCATGATTAATGGTAGGTGTTATAAATCTAGTCAATATTTAATTTAAATAGTTCTCCATGTGTTTTTAAGGTTAACAAATATGTGAATTCCTGTCTCCCTTTCTCTGTATCCTATTTAGCACATGTACTTTTAAATGCACATATAGAATCATACCTGGTATCACATGTACATTTTTGTGAGGTGGCTGATTTGGCAAATACAATTTGTGAGAAGTGATCACTCCTCTTAAACGCTGTTGGAACTGAAAATTCAACCTATAGGTGAGCTTCCTAGTTGAACAACATTATACATAAATCCATGTTCAATTAAAGAAATATTTTTGCATCTGTGGATGATATATGTATCATGATAAATTTAGATTGGCATATATATTGCTAATTTAATGTCTCTGTGTGTGTGTGTGTATTTTGTGTGTGTGTGTGTATGTGTGTGTGTGTGTGTATATATATATATATATATATATATATATATATATGTATGTATATATACTCTTCAGAAATATATGTGTCTTATATAC
Source organism: Callospermophilus lateralis (assembly GCF_048772815.1). Taxonomy (NCBI): domain Eukaryota; kingdom Metazoa; phylum Chordata; class Mammalia; order Rodentia; family Sciuridae; genus Callospermophilus; species Callospermophilus lateralis. The sequence goes on from NW_027516096.1 coordinate 28,049, forward strand.
ACTCTCTAAATTCATTCATGTTCATGTATATGGATTTATAATCAACTTTTCACAAGATTTTTCACAGAAATATTCATCCACCTGAAATACATATTTGTTTCCAGTACTTAAAACTAACTTCAGTTTATTTTGCATACAAATACTATTATTTTTACAGTAACTGACCCAGTTTAACATCAATGCAAGTAGATTCCAGTGGGACATGATGTGTATTTTGAAGGTCATTTTTATTCAGCACTGGTACAATACTATTTCTTCAATTTATGCACATGATAGGATATATATTCCATCCACAAGTTAGCAAACTTATAGGCAGTTGTTTCACTTTCATCACTTCCTGCTTCAGAACACATAAATTCCTCTAGGTTTCTTGACTGGGCTTTTCATGAGACTTCTTTCCAAACACATTATTTTTAATTTCCATGATCACTTTTGAAGCAAAACTCACACACTCTTCATGATAAACCATAATCCTAATATTACCATTAGATGTATTAGTGGTTGAAATGAATGTATGTATATCAATATAAGATTTCCTGTATATTTTCAGATATCAATGGAATCCATTATTTAAATTTGGAACCCATTGTATTATTTATTCACATTATGGTCTATTCATGCATTATCTCTATATTCAGAGTCACAGGATATACCTATTTGTACCCCCAATACTAATTTATACATCTTCAAAATATTGCTCCCAGAAATGGTGGAAGAAATACTCACGTCACCTTATCTACATATACATTTTATCACAGTAATATTCTGGACACAAAAAGCAAAGATGACACTTATTATTTTACCAATGTAAAGGTCAGGCGAGTGTCGGAGGAAGAGACTACCAGAGACTGTCTCATGCAACAGCCAAGGATTTATGGGGGTCCAGCATGCTGGGGTCAGAGCTCCCTTGAATAGAGCACAGAGTCCTGAGAACAGCTTAAGCAGAGCTTATATACTTTCCTTGGAGAGGGCAGATAGGAAAGTTTATTGATGGGTCAGGGCGAGTGGGCGGTTTGCGTCCAAATGGGTGAGGAAGTACATTCTGCAGTTTTGCAGTTGGGTACAGCACTTTCAGGGAACTAGATTAGCAAACAGTTCTCAAGACATCAACAGTGTTTTGTTAAGCATACCGAAAAACTGGAAGTGACAAGTACCTATTTTATTAACCTTTCATTCCCCACTTCTTCTTTTGGTTACTTTTAATCATAAAAATGATCATTGGGGGTGTCACATTTTATGTTTACTAGTGTGGTATATTGTTTTCTGATTACCATAAGTTTAACTTGTCCAATTTGAGCATGGAGAAAGGAAACTACACAGTTGATCAAACAGGGTCCTACAATTACCAATAATATGAGGATTATTAATGGACTGGCCAGGGCTGATGAAAATGTAGTTAATGAGGGGGCTTTGTGAACCAAGACTCAAACCACCTTTTTTGGGCCTCTCTCTCTTGTTGATGCTCTTCAAGGCATCTTCTTAATTTAATCATAGATTCTTTTACAACTCCAGTATGGTCGGCATAAAAACAACATTCTTCCCTCAATGCAGGACGAAGGCCCCTTCTCTCATGAAGAGGAGGTCCAACCCTCGACTGTTCTGTAAAATAACTTCAGAGAGAGAGGTTAAAGATTCGTGTAAAGCTGTGAAGGAGGTTTTTAATATCTTTAAGTTTTGGTCTATTACTGCTTCTAATTGGGTCATTTGTTGTGTCCCATGGACCAGGGCAGTGGTTCCTGTGCCCACCCCTGCAGCAACTCCTATTCATAATAGGATGACTAAAGTGAGGGATACAGGTTCCTGGCAGAACCGGGTTGTTTGCCCCCCTATTTGATATTTAAATGTACCTGCGTCATGATAGAGCACTCTGGAAAACATCTGCACCATTACATAATTAATCACATCTGTTGACCATTTTATGAAAACATAAACAATGTTTAAGTGTATAGAATTGTACTGCTGTAGAGATGGACAAGGCAAGGTACCTAAGATAGCACAGAAGACAGGGAAACAGTCTTATTTGGTTGCATCCGGATTTAGAGGGCATTGCTTCTGTTGTAATCAATTAATCCCTGAACCCAAAGTTTAGGTTGTTTCAGAATTTTGTACCCAGCATGTAAGGGAAGGGGCTCAGAAGTTCACAGTCTGCAGAAGTTCACAAAAAGCAGTTTTTGTTTCTGTTTTTTTTTTCCTCTGTTCTGGGAAAGTTAACTTCTTAAGGACACCTGGGAGGGGGAGAGCTTTTTTCTTCTTTTTTTTCTTTTCCTCCCTGCCAGCTGTTACCATGGAGCCCAGTTGGTAACTTCTATATCTTAGAAATGTAGCCATCTCTATGAAGCCCCAGCTCTAGGGCAGAGGCCTTCTTCATATATTTTGTTAAAAACTACTAAGGGGGTGTCTAGCTTAGGAGTGCTGATTTTTCCAGCCAGTGGCCAAGTAGAACAGAGCAACACGAATAGAGGAAGTTTATCTACATTGAACTCTTTTATAGGAACTGTGTTGCTGAAAGGCTTAAAGTCAGCCATGGTGAAGACTTCTGGAGAAGGTCATTTAAGACTTTTCTGTGGGCCTGATACAGAGGGGAAGACAGGGAAGGCAGGGGATGAGAGCAGCTCCGTGGATCTGAGGATGAGGAAAAAGAGATATAAAAGAATTATGGGAAAGGGGTTTGGGATTTTCCTGGCAACAAAACTTGAGCAGTAGAACAGGTAGAGCAGAGGGAAAGATGGGAGTGAGTATCCCAAAAAGCCTGTGAGGGACTTTAAATTCTTAGTAACCTGTTTTCAGTGATGACAAAGCAACTTTAAAGGCCATTTTAATTACATCTTTGATAGGCGTCTGAGGGCACTCCTTAGCTGGTTTGAGCTTTGGGTTAGCTGGTAAGAGGACCTGGTGGGACCCGGTGTGGGCACTGACAGGAGGAGAGAGGAGTGAGTGGGTGGAAGGGTACCTCAGAACCTGCAAGCTCAGCAAGGGGCAATGGTCTGAGAACCGACGGAAATTTGGGTTTTTGATCTAGTAACTGGAGCTGAGAAATCAGGTTGCTGATGTGGGAGTGACAGCAGAGAGTCTGGGGCAGAAGGCTGCGGGTGAGTATCTATTGGAGAAGCATAGTTCAGGATTTGAGCATAGGAGGGAAAAGGCCTACACGTAGGGGAATTTCCTTCCACACTTTTGAGCACTTGTCGAAGTTGAAAAGGTCACGCAAAATTTGAGGATCTAGAGACCCTTCTGGTGGCCATCGGTTTTTGTTATCTAACTGGTAATATGGCCAATGCTGTGTACTGAATTTGATGAGGAGTTTTGCTTCCACCAGGTAGCCCCTGTATCCTCACATCCCCATTATTTACAGAAGAAGTTGGCTTTTCCCCCACACAGTCGTGGCTGTTTTTGGCTTTGGTAGTCCGCCAGGCAAACATAGTAATCTAGGCTAGCCAACCTGCATCTGGCTCGCGTGTCCCTACATCCATAATGTTTGTTTCCATTATCTATTGTATGGAAAGTATTTAATGGAATTTTTGGGGATCCTCTTCATCAGGGATTTCCCAATAGGAAAGACGTATAGCCAGCTGACAAATTTCTTGGTGGAGAGATGGCCACCAGGTCCCTAAGTGGGCTGTATGTGCGATAGACCATACTTCTTGTCTAGTAGGATTTGTGATCAGCCATCGCTGCTGAACGGGTTGATGAGGGTTAGGACTACTGGTGACCAATTGGAGAGTCTATAGTCTTATTCACATGGCGAATTTACAATTTGAAAATGTTACCAGTCTTTTTCATTTTTCAGCCAGATTCTGGACAGGGCACAGGCTTGAGATGAGAATTAGGAACCAGGAAGTGATTCCGTCTAACTTTAGCACTGTAGGTGTTATAAGTAGCACCTGGTATGGTCCTGTCCAGCCGGGTTCCAGGGATGACACCTGATGTTGTCTTATGTAGACAAAGTCTCTTACTTGATATAGATGTGGAGTACCCTCTTCAGCAGGTTGGTAGGCAGTGGCCAGCTGTTTCCACAGGTATTGCTGAGTTCCTTCCAGAACTTTAAGTCTGTCAAGCAAGGTGGTGTGGAAGGGATCGTTAGATCTTTGAGTTAGGGTTAGGTCCCTTACTGGAGATGGGGCCCCATAGAGAATTTCATAGGGGGTGAGGTTACACAAAGAAACAGAGGGAGTATTTCTTGCATGAAATAGTGCATAAGGCAGGAGCATAGTCCAATCTTTTATGCTACTCTTTAAGCTTAATTCCGTTTAGGTCTCTTTAATGGTTCTATTTAATTTTTTTACCTGTCCTGAACTCTGGGGTCTATAAGCACAATGTAACTTCCAATTAATCCCCAGGGTCCTGGCTAACCCCTGAGTTACCTGGGCCATGAACGCTGGTCCATTATCAGACCCTATTACCTTAGGCAGGCCGTACCTTGGAAAAATATCTTTCAGGATCTTCTTGACCACCATTTGCGCCTTTTTTTTGGGGGGGGGGAGGCTTCAATCCATCCTGAAATATATCTACAAAGAGTAGGAGATATTTAAGTCCATACCATGCTTGCTTAATTTCAGTAAAGTCCACTTCCCAGAATTGTCCTGGTCTGGTTCCTCGTAGGTGCTTTCCTGCAGGAAAGTTGGAAGGGTAAGCATTAACCTATTGACAGACCCGACAGGCTTTTTTTTACCTGTTCAGTTATTTCCTTTCACTGTGAGTCGGTTAGTGGAAAACTCTGTTCTTGATCCTTCAGGAATGCCTGCAATTTCTTTGAACCAAGGTGAGTGAACTGATGTACATTTTTAACGTAGTGTAGGGCTTTCTGAAATTTCAGGCTTTGCTCAGTGAAGTTGAGGAGTACAGTGTCAGTGTCCTTAGATATTATCAAAAGCTTGCTGGATCTCAGGGGTCCATTAGAATTGGGCATCTTCTTTAACAGCGGGTGTAAATGAGAAGTTAAGGACCCAAACACAGGAATCCTTAACCTGCAAAACCCAGCAGTCCCAAGAAACTCTCTGTGTTGTCTGCTGTTAGATGGGGGTGGTTTCTGCACAACCGTTTGATTTCTGGGCTCAGTGAGCCATCGTTTACTGCCCCTAAAGGAATAGCCCAGGAAGATTACTTCTTGCTGGCAAATTTGGGCCTTTTAGGAAGAAGCTCTATACCCGAGTTGAGGAAGCTCACATAATACTGCTTGGGTCCCAGATTCACAGATATCCTTGGTGTTGGGTGCCAGTAGCAGGTCATCCACGTATTGAAGCTGGGTGACTTCGGGGTGCGTAGTTCTGAAGCTGTTGAGATGTCTTTGGAGGGCTTCATCAAAGAGAGTGGGGGAGTTTTTCAACCATTTTGGGGAGTCTAGTCCAAGTTAGTTGACCACACGTTCCAGTTTCTGGGTCTACCCACTAGCAAGCAAACAGCAACTGACTATATTTATGCAGAGGCAAGCAAAAGAAAGCATCTTTTAAGTCCAGAACAGTATACCATTTCCTCTCAGGGTTCAGAGTGATAAGCAGATTGTACGGATTAGGTACACTGGGGTGAATGTCCTACACTCTGTTGTAGGTCTCTCTTATGTCTTTAATGGGGGATAGTCCCCGGCTCCTGGCTTTTTATACTGGTAGCGGGGGAGTGTTTTAGGATGATTGACAAGGCCTTAGGACCCTAAGGCCAGATATTTCTGAATATGGGGCCTTATCCCATCTTTAGCTTTTTTGCTCAGAGGATATTTTTTGACATTGATTGGGGAGGCTGAGGTTTTGAACTCCACTGTTTTTGGAGGTTGTTTCATGGCTAGTCCTAACCCAGCAGTTTTTTTCCAGGCATCTGGGTAATCTGTTATCCATTTCTGGGGTAGCTTGCCTGTTTGATCAGTCTTGGGGGGTGTGAAGAGTTGCTGTTCATCTTCTACTGACATATTTAAAGCCGTGAATATAGGAGTTTATACTAAAGGATTTAGAAATATCATTTTGGGGCCTTCATGGTTAAAAGTCATTTTGGCCCGGAGCTTGGTGAGCAGATCTCTGCCCATCAATGGGGCCAGGCATTCTGGGATTATTAGGAAGGAGTGATGGATTTTTCCTTTCCTCATGTCCATGGTTTTCTTAGTTGTCTAATTCCCATATTTACTGGTGTTAGCACTTTGAACTAGAGAGCTTTTATTTGATAGAGGGCCCAGTGGGGCCTTAAGGACTAAGTATACTGCCCCTGTATCCACTTCAAAGTTTACTGGGGTCCCCTCCACATCAAAAGTTACCCTGGGTTTATTGGGAGTCTAGCAATCTGGGGCTCAGTGCTCACTTGAATAGAGCAGAGAGCAATGAGAACAGCTTAAGCAGAGCTTATATACTTTCCTTGAAGAGGGCAGGGAGGGAAGCTTATTGATGGGTCAGGGCGAGTGGGCGGTTTGCGTGCAAACAGGTGAGGGTGTACATTCTCTGTTTGGCAGTCGGGGACAGCACATTCTGGGGAAAAAATTAGCAAACAGTCCTCAAGGTTTCAACAGTGTTTTGTTAAGCATACAGAAAAACAGGAAGTGACAAGTACCTATCTTATTAACCTTTCACCAAATCCTAAATGGAAAGTGAGCATGGATTTCTAAAAACATCCATTTCCAGGTTGCTTAATGCTCGCAAATCAATCCTATTGGTGACTACATATTTGTTGCTTTCTAAGATTATATATTCAACCTCAACCCTGTTGAAAATGACTAATACTAACCCTCACTTTATGCTTTTTCTGATTTCCTAATGTCTCCATTGATATCTGCTTTCATACATATTTTCCTGAGTTCATCATTGTGACTGACTCTTTACATGTGCTGAAATTTACATTCACTCTCTATCCGAAACCCTATTGCTACAGAACTTTTGTTCGAAATCCTATACTCACTCTTTTTTCTATACCTACCAACTATCTTCCTAATCCTACCGACTATCCCTTTTTGACTGGAAATTCTCTTTGACAATCAATCATCCAAGGTACAAGGTCCTATGCCATTGTATATCAATTTATCTGAGACATCTGTGCAGAATATAATTCAAAGCTAAGTATCCCAATCAACAGCCCAATGCCCTTCTTGGATTCAAACCTTATCTAGATTTCTGTTTTCATACTTATATTTCACCTATATATTCTCGTAAATATCGCGAGTTCCCAATACCATTGTTCATTCCTCAGTATGATTTCTAACCTAAATCAAACCTGTTATTACTCTAACCATACACTGTACCCTCAAACTAACTGTACAGAAGAGCCGGGAGAGAGTTTGTCTTACAATACAGTAATGTAGGGGCTCTTCCACCTGCTGAGAACATCAAAGGTACAAGCAGAAATGATACCCTGGAGAAGTTGCAGGCAGCTATGAAGGACCTAATAGAGCAAAAGTCATCTTCCATGACAAACAACCTGGTCAGTATTAAGGGATGTGTCTGAATCAGCCTCTCCTTTCTTAATGTAGAGAAGATTGATCAAACCATGCCTGTGTGGAGAGCTGTTCCCAGGTGCCTATGGTTGATATACCATTCTAACTTGTGAAAGTGTCACAGGAAGTAGTGGCAGCCTCCATCTCATGGGAACCTTGGATGAATCTGGTAGGACAAAGTGGTTGCCAAGGCAGTGACCTCATTCAGTTCCTGAAGGAAGTGACCTCACCTCACTTTCCTGGTGATGGAAATCTCTGAATTTGGGATCCAGGAAGCCAGGCACCGAGAGCAAGTCCAAGTCCCAATCCCAGTGGTCTCACTTGTTTGGATTTACCAAGGACAGAGTCAGTCTTCCTTGGTACCTACTGATATGAGGATTGCCAAATGCCTGAAGAGCTCTGAAGAGGGGATTACTGAGAAAGCAGGTAGTGGTTCACCGCTGGCTGTTGACAACTTCACAGAGTTGGCCAAGGAGACCAGATCTGAGACAGTACAGGCCATTTTAGGGGAACATAGTATGGCCCACTATTCAGAGGACACTCCGGATAGTCACAGACCTACTTGAGTTAAGGAGGTGCCTTTGTGGGTGTGGGTGTGAGTTTGTGGTTTTGTCTCATGTTCTGAGAATAGGTAGGAAAGGCTGTTGTTTTGATTGGAGTGGACTGTTTCTAGAAAGTCGTTTGACTAGGCGAGTGCTTCTATGTCTGTGTATCCCACTCTGTCCATGGTTGTAGACATTCGAAAAGAGAATGTATCAATGTATGTGTCCTGTCTAGTGGAAAACTTTCCAGCATTCATCAGGCCTAGTTGATGAATGGACTGTGGCTTTCCTTATGGATGGGCAACTCCTACTAACTTCCTAAGTTCCTGTTTTCTTCCTGAATTCTGGCCACTCTCCAGAATAGCCTCATAGTTTTGTGTCCAAGATACATACCACCCCCAAGCTCTGTGACATGGCCATGTACTTGATAGCTATAGGAAATGGGAACATCTTAGAAAACTCAGACATCATTGTGACCAGTAAACGCTCAGTGAAGAACCCATATTTTGGTTCATTTGCTTACCTATTGTTCTGTTGCCCTGAATGTCAGGAAGGTCTTTGCCTCAGGCCACCCCTTTGTGAAGCCTGAATAAAACAGTTTTAAAATGGAAATAAATGGGAATAACTTGTGGTTCTTTGCTTTGGAAAGGGATGTGTTTGAATCAGCCTCCTAGCCCTGTATGAGGTTGTGGCTTAAATTTTCAGCACATGATGGATCTAAAGATAGATACCATGTGTGCAATCAAAACCATAATGGCAAAAATTCAGTAATTGTGGATGAGTCTCTTGCCTTCCTCTGTTAGGTACCTGACCTCTATCAAGTGAGACAGGGATCCTTTTGGTCAAATGAGTTTTTCAAAGTCCTGCAGAGGTGCTTGTGTTTTCTCGTGACTCCAAATCACATAAAAAAATCTATACCTGAGAGTCAATAGTGCTCAAATTGGAGAAGCAGAGCAGTATTAACGGCAGGCCTATTTGATCACTTCTGGTTCACAGGAAGGGTTTCCAGGCCACCCTGACTTTAGGCAAATGAGGGGCAAGGGAGAATATTTTGGACACTGTCTTGGGATGCGTCCCGCATGGAAACCTCCAGCCAGAGTTTATGATGAGTGTCTATATTTAACAAGATGAGGGCCATGTGGGAGTGTTTTGGTTTTAATTGTGGTCATTCGTGTGGCGGTTGGAAGAGATGACTGGATCCAAATGGGCTTGAACTATGGTGTCATTCCCCTTAGAGACTGAGTTCTGGAACTTACCTCAGAGAAATATTGCCATGAATTGTGTTGGGATTTAGGAGGCCACGCATGAGAGTCACCCTTGGAAACTGAGATCTAGGCCCAGTGTCGCTTTCCACAGAGCACTGGGAATCTCAGGAGGATATCACCCAATTTTATTCTGAAAAACTTGTCAGACATATTTGATAGTCAAAACACACATGGACCTCAATTGTAGACCTCAATGGGCCTTGCTTCATGTGACCTTTTGGCCACTCTTTGGGAAGCCTTGCCTGTGACAGTTCTCCAGAGCTTTCATTGAAATGAGCTTCCTCACCATTAAATAATTTCTGAATGAATTGAAACCCACAGTGTCTCCAACTTCATCCTTGAAAATTGGCTAGATAAATACCATGAAATTTTTGAAATTTCCTTGACCAGGTGGCACTGGAGAACATTTGGATGTCCAGTTGCTGATCATGAGTGTACCAGACAGTGTGTTGATTGACTGGTTTTCATGAAAATGGTGTAGAAAAGAGATGCCAGTCATTTGAAGCCTGTTGAGTAATGGGCCCAGAGCGGGGGTGAGCAAGTGTGTGATAAAACATCTGTGGTGGGGTCATGTGGATCTGCCATTGGCTTCCAAATGGCTTGAGACTGACATGGTGCAGCCAGCAGATCCTGTGTTTAAAGACATCTGGTTATATAGAGAGGTTTCAGGGCAATGTTCAAAATCAGGTTTCTATGGTCAAGGGAGCAACCTATGTGGTATACAAGCCCTGTTGGTGCTGACCCACCACACGTGAAAGAACTTCCTCCAGCCCTTTGTCCCAGTTGAACTCCTTGTATTTCATGAAGCAAATACCAAACTCCGAGTGCAGTATCAAGAAACGTTTTGAAAAGTGGAGGATGACCTAATGGCTTAGCAGTCTACATGGGGAGACACTTAGACCCAGTGGCCATAGTTTACCTACAAAGAGAGAAATCAACACTGCTGCTTCATGTTCATTGGAGAATTATAAACCATGTCCTCCAGGTCACAGATGTGCAGACCAAGCTTTGATTGTCTCACTAGAAAGGAAGCTAAAGCTCCTGACAACAACATATATTTCAAGTGCCCAACCTAGAGGCAGTTTCTCCAGAAGTCTTTAGGCTGGTAAATCTCCATGTTTGTGGAGATTTTACACTTTCCCTTACTTTTGGAAACTCCTCTACCAACTCCAAGGTTGTGAACTCCTGAACATTTTTCATTTCAGATATGCATTCAAAGATTGTCTAACTCTTCTCCTCTAAATGTGTCTTACTTGGGGTGAAGGTAATGTCAAGGCATTGTTCTGAATGAGAGTGGGAAAATTTTTGTGTAGCACACATTTGCATACACATTGATTCATTTTACAATTTTCCATTTGAAATACTGAATTCTTGACACTATCTCATACCCTACTAGACTCTGACTACTAATCCTAATATGATGGAGAAAAATACCCAAACAGAATGAAAATACAAGCAGTTTACAGCAGGCATGGTGTATTGTTGGACTTCCTTTTTGCATGATAGAGGGTAGGTATTCTAAATCTACTCAATTTTTAATTGAAAGAGTCCTCCATGTGTTTTTAATGTTAACACATATGTAAATTTCTGTCTTCCTTTCTATGCAGCCTACTCAGCACATGTATTTTTATATGCAAATATAGAATCCTACATGGTCTCACACGTACATTTTTTTGAGTTGGCTGACTGGGCAGAAACAAGTTGTGAGAAGAGATCTCGTAAACGCTGGTGGAACTGAAAATTAAAACTATGGGTGAGCTTCCCAGTAGAACAATTTATACATAAATCCATGTTCAGTAAAATAAATATATTTTCATCTGTGGATGATATATATTACTGATAAATTACGTTTGGCATATATATTGATACTTTTTAATGTATTTTTGTGTTTTTCTGTATATATATATATATATATATATATATATATAGATATAGATATATATATATATATATATATATACACACACACACACACTCTCCAGATTTTTTAAAATATGAAATATATGTCTCTTATATACACTCCATCAATTCATTCATATTCATGTATGTGGATTTATAATCAACTTTTCACAAGATTATTCTCAGAAATATTCATCTACCTGAAATACATATTTGTTTCCCAGTATGAGAACTAACTTCAATCAATGGTGCTTACAAATCCTAATATTTTTACAGTAACAGACCCAGTTTAACATCAATGCAAGTAGATTCCTATGGGACTTAATGTCTATTTTGACCTTTATTTTAATTCAACACTGGTACATTAGTATTTCTTCAGTTTTTGCACATCATAGGACATATATTTCATCCACAAGTTAGCAAATTAATAAGAATTTGTTTCACTTCCTGCTTCAGAACACATGAATTCTTCCATGTTACTTGACTGGTCTTTTCATGAGACTTCTTTCCAAACACATTATTTTCGATTTCCATAATCAATTTTGAAGCTAAACTCACACACTCTTCATGATAAACTATAACATTAATATTACCATTAGATGTAAAACTGGTTGGAATGAATGTATGCATATCAATATAAAATTTCCTGTATATTTTCACATTTCAATTCAATCCATTATTTAAAGTTGGAACCAGTTATGTTATTTATTCACTGTATGGTCTATTAATGCATTATCTCTATATTCATAAACACAGTGCACACCTATTTGTCCCCCCATTACTAATTTGTACCTCTTCAAAATATTGCTCCCAGAAATGGTGGAAGAAATACTGATGTCACCTTATCTATATATACATTTTATCACAGTAATATTCTGGACACAAAAAGCAAAGGTCAAACTCATGATTGTATCAAAGCCTAAATGGAAAGTGAGCATGGATTACCAAAAACAACCATGTCCTGGTTACCTAATGCTCTCAAATGTCAATCCTATTGATGACTACATATTTGTTTCTTTCTAAGATTATATATTCAACCTCAAGCCTGTTGGAAATGTCTAATTCTATCACTCACTTTACACTTTGCCTGATTTCCTAATATCTCTATTGATATCTGCTTTCCTACATATTTTCCCTAGTTCATCATTGTGACTCATACTTCACATATGCTGACATTTACATTCACTCTCTACCCGAAACTCTATTGCTAAAGAACTTTTGGTCCAAATCCTATACTCACTCTTCTTTATAAACCTACTGACTATCTTACTAATCCTACTGACTATCACTTTTTAACTCGATGTTCTCTTCAACAATCAATCATTCAAGGTAAAAGGTCCTATGCCATTTTATATCAATTCATCTGAGACACATGTGCAGAACATAATTCAAACCTAAGTATCCCACTCAAGGGCCCAATGCCCTTCTGGCTTCATATCTTACCTACATTTCTGTTTTCATACTTATATTTCACCTATATATTCTTGTAAATATCACAGGTTCCCAATACCATTATTCATCCGGCAGAGAGATTCCTAACCCAAATCGAACATGTTATTAACCCTAAATATACACTGTTACTTCAATCTAACTTTACAGAAGAGGAGGGACAGAGTTTCTCTTTAAATACCGGAATGTAGGGAATCTTCCACCTGCTGAGAACATCAAAGGTCCATGTAGAAATAATCCCTGGAGAAGATGTAGGCAGCTGTGAAGTTCCCGAGAGAGCAAAAGTCATCTTCCATGGCAAACAACCTGGTGAGGATGAAGGGATGTGTCTGTATCAGCCTCTATCAACTTAATGTAGAGAAGATAGACCAAACCAGGCCTGTGTGAAGAGGTGTTCCCAGGTGCCTATGGTTGATATACCATTCTAACTTTTGAAAGTGTTACAGAAAGTAGGAACAGCCTCCATTTTATGGGGGCTTAGAAGTAACTATTTGGACAAAGTTGTTGCCAAAGCAGTGACCTCATTCAGTTTCTGAAGGAAGTGACCTCACCTCACTTCCTTTGTGATGGAACTCTCTGAACTTGGGATCCAGGAAGAATGGCACCCAGAGCCAGTCGCAGTCCCAGGCCCAGTGGTCTCACTTGCTTCAATTTACGAAGGACAGAGTCAGTCTTTCTTAGTGCCTACAGATGTGAGGATGTTCAAATGCCAGAAAAGCTCTGAAGAGGGGCCTTTCCTGAGAAAGCAGGTAGTGGCTCACCCATGGCTAATGACAACTTCACAGAATTGGCCAAGGAGACCAGATTTGAGACACGACAGGCCATTTGGGGGGAATATAGTATGGCCCACCATTCAGAGGACACTCTGGGTAATCACAGAACTACTTGGAGCAAAGGTGGTGCCTTTGTGGGTGTGGGTGTATGTTCATGGTCTTGTCTCTTGTTCTGAGAATAGGTAGGAAAGACTGTTTGTTTGGATTGGCGTGGACTGTTTCTAGTTAGTCGTTTTGCAATGCGAGTGCTTCTATGTCTGTGTATCCCACTGTGTCCGTGGTTGTAGACATTAGAAATAAGAATGCATCAAAGGATGTGTCCTGTCTAGTAGAAAGCTTCCCAGCATTCATCTTGCCCAATTTATAAATGGACTGTGGCTTTTGTTATCAAAGGGCAACACCTGATATCTTCATAAGTTTCTGTTTTCTTTCTGAATTCTGGACACTCTGCAGAATAGCTTCATGGTTTTGTGTCCAAGATATTTACCACCTAAAAGCTCTGTTATATGGCCATGTAGTGGGTAGCTAGTGTGACCAGGAAAGTCTCAGTGGAGAAACCCTGATTTGGGCTTTTTGCTTACCTATTGTTCTGTTGCCCTGAATATCAGGAAGGTATTTACCACAGGCCAAATCTTTGTGAAGCCTGAAGAAAAAAGTTTTCAAATGGAAATGAATGGACATCACCTGTAGCTCTTTGCTTAATTGCTTTGGAAATGGATTTGTCTGAAACAGCCTCTTGGCCCTGTGTGAGTCTGTGGTTAGATTCTCAGCACCTGATGGATCCCATGTGTTCATCCAAAACCAAAATGATCAAAAGAGCAGTCATTGCGGATGAAGTCTCTTGCCTTCCTCTGTAAGGTTCCTGACCTCCATCAAGTGAGAAGAGGGATTCTTTGGGTCAAATGCATTCTTTAAAGCCAAGGAGAGGCAAGCCCAAAGGTGCTTGCATTTTCTCATGCTTCCAATTCACATAAAGAATCTAAACCCCACAGTCAGTCATCCTCAAATTGGAGAAGCAGAGCAGTATTAACGGCACACTATTTGATCACTCCAGGTTCACAGGAAGGTGTTCAGGCCACCCCGACTTTAGGCAAATGAGGGGCAAGGGAGCTAACTTTGGACACTATCTTGTTCTGCATCCCTCATGGAAACCTCCAGCCAGAGTTTATAATGAGTATCTATATGGAAGAAGATGAGGGCCTTGTGGGAGTGTTTGGGTTTTAATTTTGGAAGTTTGTGTGGCGGTTGAAAAAGATGACTGGCTCCACCTGGTCTTGAACTCTGGTGTGATTCCCTTTAGAGACTGCGTTCTGGAACTGACCTCAGAGAATTATTGCCATGAGTTGTGTTGGGATTTTAGGAGGCCATGAATGACAGTCGCCCTTTGAAACTGAGATCTGTGCCCAGAAAGGCTTTCCACAAGGCACGAGGAATCTCAGCCAGAATATCACATGATTTTATTCTGAAAGACTTGGCAGCCATAGTTGAGAGGCAAAACACACATGATCTCACATTGCAGACCTCAATGGGCCTGGCTTCATGTGACCTTTTGGTGACCCTTTGGGAAGCCTTGCCTGTGAGTGTTCTCCAGAGCTTTCATTGAAATGAGCTTCCTCAACATTTAAAGGTTCCTGAGTGAATTGAAAATCATAGTGCCTCCAACTTCATCCTTGAAAAATGGCTAGAGAAATACCATGGAATTTTTGAAATTTTCATGACCAGGTGGCACTGGAGAACTTTTTGATGTCCATTTGCTGATCATGAGTATACCAGACAGTGCCTTGATTGACTGCGTTTCTTAAAAATGGTGTAGAACAGAGATGCCAGTAAGTTGGAGCCTGCTGAGTAGTGGGCCTAGAACAGTGGTGGGCAGGTGTGTGATAAAACATCTGTGTTGGGGCCATGTAGATCTGCCATTGGCTTCCAAATGGCTTGTAACTGACATGGTGCAGCAAGCAGACCCTTATATGTAAAGGCATCTTGTTATATGGAGAGGTTTCAGGGCAATGTTCAGAATCAGGATGCTATGGTCAAGGGGTCAAACTATGTGAAATAGAAGCCTGACTGGTGCATTCTCCTGCAGACCCTGAGGCACCACATGTGACAGAACTCCCTCCAGCACTCTGACCAAGTTGAACTCCTTGTATTGTGAAGCAAATAACAAACTCCCAGTGCTCTACTAAGAAAAGTAGAGCATGATCAATTAGCTTCACAGTCCACACAGATTGACCCTTAGACTCCAGTTGCCACAGTTTACCTACAAAGTGAGAATTCAGCACTGCTGCCTCATGTTCATTGGAAAATAAGATACCATGTCCCCCAGGTCACATAGATGCAGACCAGTTTTGATGCTCTCACTATAGAGGAAGCTAAAGCTTCGGACCACAACATACATTTTAAGTGCCCAAACTCAGAGGCAGTTTCTCAATATGTCTTTAGGCCTGCAGAGCTCCATGTTTGTGGAGTGTTTACCCTGTCCCTTACTTTTGGAAACTCCTCTACCACCTCCAAGCTTGTGAACACTGAGAATATTCCATTCCAGATATGTATTCACAGATTTTCTAACTCTTCTCCTCTAATTGTGTCTTATTAGGGGAGAAGGTAATGTCAAGGCATTGTTCTGAATGAGAGTGGGAAGATTTTTGTATCACACATATTTGCAAACACAATGGGTTTATTTTCCTATTTTCTATTCGAAATACTGAATCTCTGACACTAATCCATAACCTACTAGACTCTGACTACTAATCCTAATATGATGGAGAATAGTAACCCTAACAGAATGGAAATACAAACAGTTCAGAGAAGGCATGGTGTATACTTGGACTTCCCTTTTGCATTATATGGGGTTGGAGTTATAAATATAGTCAATGTTTATTGAAATATTTCTCCATGTGTTTTTAACGTTAACAAATATGTGAATTCCTCTCCCCTTTCTCTGTCACCTATTCAGCACATGTATTTTTATATGCTCATATAGAATACTACCTGGTATCACACAGACTTTCTTCTGAGGTGGCTGACTTGGCAGATACAAATTGTGAGAAGAGATCACTCCTCCTAAACCCTTTTGGAACTGAAATTTCAACCTATGGGTGAGCCTCCTAGTTGAACAACATTATACATAAATCCATTTTCAGTAAAATGTATTTTTTTGGATATGTGAAGGATATATATTTCATTTTGAATTTCGATTGGCATATATATTGCTACTTTTTAATGTCTGTGAGTGTGTTTCTGTGTGTATATATATATATCACTCTCCAGATTTTTCAAAATATGAAATATATGTGTCTTATTATACACTCCCTAAAATCATTCATATTCACGTATGTGGATTTATAATCAACTTTTCACAAGATTATTCTCAGAAATTCAGATTATTCATTCACCTGAAATACATATTTGTTTCCTAATACTGAAAACTAACTTCAGTAAATGCTGCATACAAAGCATAATATTTCATCATTGCCTGATGGCCACGAATAGAGTGCATCACACCCAGTGTAACGCGCCACTGCACAGGTGAATAACGAGATAGAACCACAAAAAACTATCTTGTTAAGAACTTACAGCAAAATGGGGGTGCACCAAAACCTATAAGAAAGATTTTTAGCACTGAGATCTGGTAATTGGGTCTGAAAAACGAGCCAAATGTGCAACCGGAGATCCGGTCTGACTGATCCTCAAAACAATAGAGTGTCTGGGTTCCAATAGACACCCTCCACACCCAACAAATGACAGGCCCAGAATACAGATTGAACTGCAGAGAAGCATCACTCAGGGGAAATCTAGTCTAGCAGGAGAAACCAGGACTAGCAGGAGAAACCAGGGGACTAGAGGCCAGGCTCTTGTGACTGGGAAGCTGGAGAACACAGAAGCGCAGGTGACAGTCCACCTGCTGTCCGCGTGACTGGGCGTCTGGAGAACACCGGCGCGCAGGAGACCGACTGCGCCACTGGGTGGCTAGTGATTGCCCACCCGCCAGTGACCTAGAGCTGAAACCAACTGGAGACAGTCCAGTTCCATCCCCGTATTCGAACATTTCGGCAAGGAGCCTGGGCCCGCCAAAGCAGAGGGGTGACGTCACTGGAGCTCGGCCTTCGGAATTCCCTACAAGTGGAATCCACTTTAGCAGGCATAGTCTACCAACACAAAGGAGAGACAACAGAGATACACAACACCGAAACAAATCTATAGAATAAAACAGAAACACAGCAATCAAATAGAGCTGGAAAGTAACATGAGCATCATGAAAAAACAAGGGAAAGAAAGGAGTACAAACAATGCAGGACAACTTAATTCTACAGGAGGACCTAGAAGCATCAGAAACAGGGATAGGGAAAGAACTTAAGGCATTCCTAACTCAGATGGAAAGGAATATTATAGAAGACATGAGGCAGCAAGTCCAAGCAATAAAAGTATATTTTGAAAATGAATTAAACAAACAAACTCAAATGGCAAACAACGAGCTTTACCAGGAGATAGAGATCTTAAAAGAAATCAAACAGTAATACTAGAAATGCAGGAAAGTATTAACCAAATTAAAAACTCAAACGAGAATATTACAAATAGACTAGATCAAGCAGAAGTCAGAATATCAGATAATGAAGACAAAGTTTATCAACTTGAAAAGAATATAATCAACACAGAAAAGAGGCTTAAATCCCACTAGCAATCTATTCAAGAGATATTGGATGTCATAAAAAATGAGAGTCATTGGGATAGAAGAAGGCATAGAGATTCAAACCAAAATAATGGAGAACATATTAAATAAAATAACTCTAGAAAACATCCCAGAGATGAAAGATGGATCGGATTGTCAAATCCTGGAAGCCTACAGGACCCCAAACATTCAAAATCATAATAGACAAACTCCAAGACATATAATTATGAAGATAGCCAACATACAGAACAAGGAGAGAATATTAAACACTATAAGAGAAAGGAGGCAGATTACATTCAGGGGAAAACCAATTAGGTTAATGACTGATTTTTCATCACAGACTTTGAAAGCGAGAAGATCCTTGAACAATGTATTTCAAATGCTGAAAAATAATGGATTCCAACCAAGAATACTGTATCCAGCAAAATTAAGGTTCAGATTTGAAAACGAAATTAAAGTCTTTCACAATAAACAAAAGCTAAAAGAATTCGCAGCCAGAAAACCAGCACTGCAAAGCATTTTGAGCAAAATACTACAAGAAGAGGAATTGATAAATAGTGCCGAAAACTAACAGCAGGAGGTATCTCAGTAAAGGGGGAGGAAAATAACCAAAAAAGTAAAAACTAGCCAAACTAAAACATAATAAATAAATAAACATGATTGGAAGAACAAATCATATTTCAATTGTAACCTTAAATGTTAATGGATTATATTCACCAATCAAGAGAATGGGCTAGTAACCTGGATCAAAAAAAATAAATCCAACAATATGATGCCTTAAGGAGACTCATATGATAGGAAAAGACATACACAGGGTGAAGGTAAAAGGTTGGGAAAAATCATACCACTCACATGGCCCTCAGAAGCAAGAAGGAGTGGCCATACTCATGTGGAATAAAATCAACTTCAAACCTAAGTTAATCAAAAGGGATAAAGAAGGACACTATATTCTGTTAAAAGAAACCATCCACCAACAAGACATAACAATTATGAATTTGTATGCACCAAGCAATGGAGCTGCAATGTTCATAAAACAAACTCTCCTCAAGTTCAATAGCCAAATAGACTACAACACAATAATTATGGGTGACTTCAAGACACCACTCTCGGCATTAGACAGATTCTCTAGACAAGAACTGAATAAAGAAACTATCAAACTCAACAGCACAATTTGTAACCTAGACTTGAACGACATATATAGAATATATCAGCCATCATCAAGTGGATACACGTTCTTCTCAGTTTCACATGGATCCTACTCAAAGATAGACCATATATTATGCCATAGGGCAATTCTTAGTAAATATAAAAGCATGGAGATTATACCATGCACTATATCTGATAATAATGGAATGAAACTGGAAATCAATGATGAAAGAAGTAAGGAAAAATCCTACATCACATGGAAAATGAACAACATGCTACTGAATGATCAATGGGTTACAGAAGACATAATGGAGGAGATAAAAAAAATTCTTAGAGACAAATGACAATACAGACACAACATACCAGAATCGATGGGACACAATGAAAGCAGTTTAAGAGGGAAGTTCATTTCTTGGAGTTCTTTCCTCAAAAAAAGAAAAAAAATCAACAAATAAATGAACTCACACTACACCTCAAAAACCTAGAAAAGGAAGAGCAAAACAACAGCAAATGTAGTAGAAGACAAGAAATAATTAAATTTAGAGCAGAAATCAACAAAATTGAAACAAAAAAAATTTAAAAATTTGATAAAACTAAAAGTTGGTTCTTTGAAAAAATAAATAAGATTGACAGGCCCACAGCCATGCTAATGAAGAGAAGAAGAGAGAGAACTCAAATTACTAACATACGGGATGAAACAGGCAATATCACAACAGACACTACAGAAATACAGAAGATAATTAGAAAGTATTTTGAAACACTATATTCCAATAAAATAGAAGATAGTGAAGATATCGATGAATTTTTTAAGTCATAAGATCTGCCCAGATTGAGTCAGGAAGACACACGCAATTTAAACAGACCAATACCAAAGGAAGAAATGAAAGAAGCCATCAAAAACTACCAACCAAAAGAAGCCATGGACCGGATGGGTATACAGCGGAGTTCTACAAAACCTTTAAAGAAGAATTAATACCAATATTTTTCAAGCTATTTCAAGAAAAACAAAAAGAAGGAGCTTTTCCAAATTTATTCTATGAGGATAAATCACCCTGATCCTGAAACCAGACAAAGACACTTCAAAGAAAGAAAACTACAGACCAATATCTCTAATGAACTTCGATGCAAAACTTGTCAATAAAATCCTGGCGAATCGAATACAAAAGCATATCAAAAAAATTGTGCACCATGATCAAGTAAGATTCATCCGTGGGATGCAAGGCTTGTTCAATATACGGAAATCAATAAATGCCATTCACCACATCAATAGACATAAAGACAAGAACCATATGATCATCTCAATAGATGCAGAAAAAACATTTGACAAAGTTCAGCATCACTTTATGTTCAAAACACTAGAAAAACTAGGGATAACAGGAACTTACCTCAACATTGTAAAAGCTATATATGCTAAACCTCAGGCTAGCATCATCCTGAATGTGGAAAAACTGAAGGCATTCCCTCTAAAATCTGGAACAAAACAGGGATGCCCTCTATCACCACTTCTATTCAATTTAGTTCTTGAAATACTAGCCAGAACAATTAGACAGACAAAAAAAATTAAAGGCATAAAAATAGGAAAAGAAGTATTTAAATTATCGCTATTTGCAGATGTCATGAAAATATATTTAACAGACCCCAAAGGGTCTACAATGAAACGGCTAGAGTTAATAAATGAATTCAGCAAAGTGGCAGAATATAAAATTAACACGCATAAATGAAAGGCATTCCTGTATGTCAGCAACACAACTTCTGAAATGGAAATGAGGAAAACCACTCCATTCACAATATCCTCAAATAAAATAAGATACTTGGGAATCAACCTAACAAAAGACGTGAAAGTTTTATATACTGAAAACTACAGAACCCTAAAGAGAGAGAGAGAAGAAGATCTTACAAGATGGAAAAACAAAAGACCCAGAATAGCAAAAGCAACTCTAAACAGAAAATATGAATCTGGAGGTATAGTGATACCAGAGTTCAAACTGTACTAAAAGCAATAGTAACAAAAACAGCGTGGTACTGGTAACAAAATAGGCAGGTGGAACAATGGTACAGAATAGAGGACACAGAAACCAATCCTCAAAATTACAACTTTCTTATATTTGAAAAAGGGGCTAAAAGCATGCAATGGAAGTAGGATAGCATCTTCAAACAATGGGGTAGGGAAAATTGGGGAAAGGTGGGGCAAGGGAGAGAAGTGAACAACAGCAGATGAGGTAGAGAAAGAAGATGGGAGGGGATGGGAGGGGGTATAGTAGGGGATAGTAGGGGATAGGAAATGTAGCAGAATACAACAGTCACTAATATGACATCATGTAAAAATGTGAATGTGTAACCGATGTGATTCTGCAACTCGTATTTGGGGAAAATTGGGAGTTCATAACCCAATTGAGTCAAATGTATGGAAGATGATATAGGATGAGCTTTGTAATGTTTTGAACAACCAATAAAAAATAAATAAATAAAGGTTTAAAGTTGAGTGGGAAGAAATCAGCTAAAAAAGAGTTGAGATGCATTCATTTTGCTAAGCAGAAACTTTGTTTTGTGTACTTGTAACTATCACAAATTTATTTTACCAGAAAACTGGCTTTTAAAAATGCACATAATTGAGATTAAAGGATAATCCACTTACCTTCAAGAAAAACTCATAGCATTTCCTATATTTTTCATATTTTATTTTTTTGTGAATATTTTGTCATGGACCAGGTCTAGACTTAGGCTATTCTTCCAGAATACTACCTCATCTGAAAAGTTGGTACAATGTGTTGGATTGTTCTTTTCATCTTTTATTTAATAGTTTCTAGATGATAATGTGTATTTTTCCATATGTTTGTTTGGACATACATACCCAACTATATCTTTGCATTTTCTGTTTTACTGGGGAAGAGACTCATCAAAAGCTCTTTATTATATGTATCAACAATCAAACATTTAGAGCATGCAATTATACATAATTTTGCATGAAAATATTTTTGTACCATTTTTATAAAGATTTAGAATTATTAATACTGTCCCTACTGTAATTAGTAACTCCTTACAAAAAGAATTAATCAATTGACTTTATATCAATTATGAATATGAAAATTACTAAAATAAGTATTTGGCAATTAATATGCAATTGATAGAAAGTGAAATCACAAGAAAGCCATTTAAAATGTCAGTGCATATGGTCCTTAAATAATAGGTTGTTCAAAAAAAAAATTCTCTAATTCAAAAGAGTTAATATGCCATATTACAGCTAAATGTGATATAAAAACCTTAAATTATCAGTATTGATAAATAAGAATGATACCTGTTTACTTAAATATGTTTATTTGATTTTCACTGTAAGATGTTAATTCTGGAAGACTTGAGAATTAAGAAAGACTTGGTCTATATTATTTCTAACAGGCTAATCAAAGTACTTTTAAATATATATGTATATATATATATATATATATATATATATATATATATATATATATATATATATGTAACACATATGCATGAATATAGATACATATGCATAATAAATGTATTGTAATATATTTATCAGGTGGTTATAATTTTTAAATTTTCTCAAGAAAAGAATGACTATAAAAAACAGTTTTAAATGTAAATTTCATAGCATAGTACTGTTTGTAATGCTATGAGAGAAAAATACTTATGGAGGGAAAATGAAAAAGGAAGAGAGAGAAGGGGGAAAATGAGGAAGAAAGTGAGTAAAGAAGAGGGAGAGGAGTGTTTGATGAAAAGATAAAAGTGGAGGGGCTGGGTTTGTGACTCAGTGTTAACATGCTTGTCTAGCATGTGTGAGGCAGTGGGTTATATTCTCAGCACCACATACGAATAAATAAAATGAAGGTCTATCAACAACTGAAAAAATAAAAAAAGGAGAAATATTACCAAAATTCCAAGATTTTATGAATGTTAAATACAAAAAATTATGGTGCATAGCCTTATGTAAATTCTAGACTCCCCAAAATAATCATTAAATGCTAGATTATTAGTGTTATAACTAAAAATCCATTGCTCTTTCTTCTACATTCTGTGGCATGCTAGTGCTAAAATAAATTGTATTATAACACCAAAATAAATTTCTAATATTTATACAGTAACTGACCCAGTTTAACATCAATGCAAGAAGATTCCTATGTGATATAATGTGTATTTTGACGTTCATTTTTATTCAACACTGGTACATTACTATTTCTCCAGTTAATGCACATCATAGGATGTATATTTCATCCACAATTTAGCAAATATATACACATTTGTTTTGCTTTCAATCACTTTTGCTTCAGAACACATGTATTCCTCCATGTTTCTTGACTTCTCTTTTTGTGACACTTCTTTCCAAACACATTATTTTCGATTTCCATTATCACTTTTGAAGCAAAACTGACACACCCGTCATGATAAAACATAACACTAATATTACCATTAGATGTAAAACTGGTTTAAATGAATGATTGTACATCAATATAAGATTTCTTGTATACTTTCAGATATCAATTCAATCCATTATTCAAAGTGAAACCAGTTATATCATTTATTCACAGTATGGTCTATTCATGCATTGTCTATATATTGATAGACACATGGTACACCTCTGTGTACTCCCAACAATAATTTCTATATCTTCAAAATATTGCTCCCAGAAATGGTGGAAAAAATATGCATGTCAACTGATCTACATATACATTTTATCACAGTAATATTCTGGACACAAAATGCAAAGGTCACACTTATGACTGTCCCAAAGCCTAAATGGAAAGTGAACATGGATTACTAAAAACATCCATGTCCAGGTTGCCTAATGCTCTCAAATGTCAATCCTATTGGTGATTACATATGTGTTTCTTCCTAAGACTACATTTTCAATCTCACCCTGTTGAAACTGTCTAAACCTCTCACTCATTTTATAATTTGCCTGATTTCCTACTCTCTATTCACATCTGCTTTCCTACTTTTTTCCCCAGTTCATCATTGTGACTGACTCTTCACATGTGCTGACATTTATATTCAATCTCTACCAGAAACCCTATTGCTAAAGAACTTTTGGTCCATATTCTATACTCAATCTTCTTCGTAATCCTACCGACTATATTCCTAATCCTAGCAAAAATCCCTTTTTTAACTGGATGCTCTCTTCTACATTCAATCATCGAAGGTACAAGGATCTATGCCATTGCAGATCAATTTATCTGAGACATATGTGCAGAACATAATTCAAAGCTAAGTATCCCACTCAAAGGCCAAATTCCCTTCTAGGATTCAAATCTTACCTAGATTTATATTTCAATACTTATATTTCACCTATATTTTCATGTAAATATCGCAGGTTTCCAATAACATTGTTCATCAAGCAGAATGATTCCTAACCCATATTGAACATGTTATTAATCCTAACCATACACTGTTCCTCAATCTAACTTTACAGAAGAGCAGAGACAGAGTTGGTATTACAATACAGGAATGTATGGATCTTCCACCTGCTGAGAACCTCAAAGGTCCATGTAGAAATAATCCCTGGAGAATGTGTAGCATGCTATGAACGACCTGAGAGGGCAAAAGTCATCTTCCATGGCAAAAAAACATGGTCAGGATAAAGGGTTGTGTCTTAATCAGAATCTCTCTTCTTAATGTAGAGAAGATGGACCAAACCAAGCCTCTGTGGAGAGCTGTTCCTCAGTACCTATGGTTGATATACCATTCTAACTTATGAAAATGTCAGAGGAAGTAGGTGCAGCCTCCATCTCATGGGACCCTTGGAAGCATCTGTTAGGACAAAGTGGTTGCCAAGGCTGTGACCTCATTCAGTTCCTGAAGGAAGTGACCTACCTCACTTTCTTGGTGATGGAATCTCTGAACTTGGGATCCAGGAAACCAGGCAAACAGAGCCAGTCCCAGTACCAGTCCCAGTGGTCTCACTTGTTTGGATTTACCAAGGACAGAGTCAGTCTTTCTTGTTACCTACTGATGTGAGGATGGCCAAATGCCAGAAAAGCTCTGAAGAGGGGCCCTTCCTGAGAAAGCAGAAAGTGGCTCACCAATGGATCCTCACAACTTCACAGAGTTGGCCAAAGAAAACAGATCTGAGACAAGACAGGCCATTTTGGGGTAACATAGTATGGCCCACCATTCAGAGGACACACTGTATAGTCACAGACCTACTTGGGGAAAGGAGGTGCCTTTGTGGGTGTGGGTGTGAGTTTTTGGTTCTGTCTCATTTTCTGAGAATAGGTGGAAAAGGCGGGTTTTTTTTGGTTTGGTGTGGACTCTTTATAGTAGGTCGTTTGACAAGGTGAGTGTTTCTTTATCTATGTATTCCACTGTGTCCATGGTTGAAGACATTAGAAAAGAGAATGCATCAAGGATGTGTCCTGTCTATTAGGAAGCTTCCCAGCATTCATCCTGCCCGATTTATTAATGGACTGTGGCTTGTCTTATAGATGTGCAACACCTACTAAATTCCTAAGTTCACGTTTTCTTCCTAAATTCTGGCCACTCTCCAAAATAGTCTTATGGATTTGTGTCCAAGATATGTACCCCTCCAAGCTCTGTGACATGGCCATGTACTGGATAGCTGAAGGAAATGGGAGCATCTCAGAAAACACAGATATCAGTGTGACCAGTAATGTCTCAGTGGAAAAACCCTTCTTTTGGCCTTTTGCTTACCTATTGATCTGTTGACCTGAATGTCAGGAGGTCTTTGCCTCAGTCCACCCATTTGGGAAGACTGATGAAAACTGTTTTCAAATGGAAATGCATGCGCATCACCTGTCGCTCTTTGTTTAATTGCTTAGGATAAGGATGTGTCTGATTCAGCCTCTTGGCCCTGTGTGATGCTGTGGCTTAGATTCTCAGCACCTCATGGATCTAAAGAAAGATTCCATGTGTGTATCCAAAACAAAAATGGTAAAAAACCACGCTGACTTTAGGAAAATAAGTGGCAAGGGAGCTCTTTTGAACACTGTCTTGGGCTGCGCCCCTCATGGAAAACTCTAGCAAGAGGTTATGATTAGTGTCTATATGGAAGAGGATGAGGGCCTTGTGGGAGTGTTTTGGTTTTAATTGTGTTTATTTGTGTGGTGGTTGGAAGTGATGACTGGGTCCACCTGGGCTTGAACTCTGGTGTGATACCCTTAGAGACTGAGGTCTAGAACTGACGTCAGAGAAGTATTGCCATGAATTGTGTTGGGGTTTTAGGAGGCCATGCATGAGAGTCGCTCTTGGAAACTGAGATCTTGGACCAGGGTAGCTTTCCACAGAACACTGGGAATCTCAGCCAGGATATCACATGATTTCATTCTGAAAGACTTGGCAGCAATAGTTGAGAGTCAAAACTCACATGGACCTCATATTGTAGACCTCAATGGGCCTGGCTTCATGTGACTTTTTGGTCACTCTTTGGGAAGACTTTCCTCTGAGAGTTCTCCAGAACTTTCATTGAAATAAACTTCCTCAACATTTAATGGTTCCTGAATAAATTTAAACCCACAGTGCCTCCAACTTCATCCTTTAAAAATGGCTAGATAAGTACCATGACATTTTTTAAATTCCCATGACCAGATGGCACTGGAGTAACTTTGGATCTTATGCTGTTGATCATGAGTGTACAAGACAGTGCCTTGATTGACTTGGTTTCATGAGAATGGTGTAGAACAGAGATGCCAGTAATTTGGAGACTGCTGAGTTGGGGCCTAGAGCAGTGATGTGCAGGTGTGTGATAAAACATCTGTGTTGGGGCCATGTGGATCTGCCATTGGCTTCCAAATGGCTTGTGACTGACATGCTGCAGCCAGCAGACCCTTATATGTAAAGGCATCTTGTTATATGGAGATTTTTCAGGGCAATGTTCAGAATCAAGTTGCTATGGTCAAGGGGGCAAGCATGTGCGATAGAAGCCTGGTTGGTGCATTTATATGCAGACCCTGACACACCACATGTGACAGAAATCCCTCCAGCACTGTGCCCCAGTTGAAATCCTTGTATTTCAAGAAGCAAATACCAAACTCCAAGTGCAGCAGCAAGAAACACCACGAAAACTGGAGGATTACCAACTGGGTTCACAGTCCAAACAGGGAGACACTTAGCCCCAAGTTGCCACAGTTTACCTACAAAGAGAGAATTCAGAACTGCTGCCACATGTTCATTAGGAAAATAAGAAACAACATCCTCCAGGTCACATAGATGAAGACCCAGCTTTGATGGTCTCACTACAAAGAAAGCTAAAGCTTCTGACAACAACGTATATTTCAAGTGCCCAACCTCAGAGGCAGTTTCTCAAGAAGTCTTTAGGCAAGCAGAGCTCCATGTTTCTGGAGTGTTTACCCTTTCCCTTACTTTTGGAAACTCCTCTACCACCTTCAAGGTTGTGAACTCCTGAGCATTTTCCATTCCAGATATGTATTAACAGATTTTCTAATTCTTCTCCTCTAATTGTGTCTTACTTGGGGCGAAGGTAATGTCAAGGCATTTTTCTGGATGAGAGTGGAAAGATTTTTGTTTAGCATATGTTTGCATACACATTGGATTCATTTTCCTATTTTCCATTTGAAATACTGAATCCCTGACACTAACCCATACTGTACTAGAATCTGACTACTAATCCTAATATGATGGAGAAAAAGAATCCTAACAGAAAAGAAATAGAAGCTGTTCAGAGAAGGCATGGTATATATTTGGACTTGCCTTTTGCAAGTAGGTGTTATAATTCTAGTCAATTTTTAATTGAAATAGTCCTCCATGTGTTTTTAAAGTTAACAAATATGTGAATTCCTGTCTCCCTTTCACTGTAGACTATTCAGCACATCTATTTTATATGCACATAAAGAATCCTACCTTTTATCACGTGTATATTTTTGTGCGGTAGCTGATTTGGCAGATACAAATTTTGAGAAGAGATCACTCCTCCTAGATGCTGTTAAAACTGAAAATTGAACCTATGGGTGAGCTTCCTAGGAGAACAACATTATACATAAATCCCTGTTAAGTAAATTGAATATTTTTAGATCTGTGAATGATGTATATTTCATGGTGAATTTGGATTGGCATATATGTTGCTACATTTTAAAATTTGTGTGTGTGTGTGTGTGTGTGTATACACACATACACACTCTCCAGATTTTTCAAAATATGAAATATATGTGTCTTATTTACACTCCCTAAATTCATTCATGTTCACGTATGTGGATTTATAATCAACTTTTCACAAGATTATTTTCAGAAATATTCATCCACCTGAAATTCATATTTGTTTTCTATTACTGAAAACTAACTTCAGTGAATGGTGCATACGTATCCTGTTGATAGTCACAGCCGAAGGGGCCACAGCAAACTTCCAGGTGCCAGCAAACTTTCAGCTGCAGGCTGATGATTGGCTCACAGCGGCCTTAGCAACTTCTAGCTCATTGTCTCCTCTGTGGTGATGCTCATTGGAGATGCTCATTGAGATGTTTCCCCGCCTTTCAGACTTCCAGCTTATGATTGGCTCACAGCAGCCCCAGCAACATCTAGCTGATTGGCTCCTCTGTGGTGATACTTATTGGGCTGTTTCCCTGCCCATTCAGACCATGGAGCTGCTCATTGGGGGACTTTTTTGGCTCTGCCCAAGTGACCCAGCCAATCTGCCTCAAGAGCAGGAGGATTGTGAGAAGTGGATAGAGGCTTTTGTGGGAGGGAGAGGCTTTTGGGAAGCTGGTGTTGGGAGTTGGGGTTCTGAGGATTTTTCCTGAGAGGCTGTTTTGCTTGGCGTGTGTGGTTCTAAAAATAAAGTTAGTTTCTTTTGACAAGTGGATTCTGATTGTGCCCAGCCAGACAGCGGCATTTGGTGGCTCATATGGGGAGCGACTGAGGGTAACTGATAAGGTAAACTGCTCGCTCTTGAGGGCAGGGCGAGAGGATGGGTAGCCATTTTATGATTCCTATTTTGTTTTAAGTTGCCTGTCCCTGGAGATGAGTGAGATGGAAGAAAAACTGCTCACATCTGAGGAAAAACTATTTGTGTCTGAGGAACAGATAGGGAGAAAGGCTATAATAATTTTTTGTTGTTCCATTTTTATTTCGTTCTATCTCTTTTTTTGTTTGGTGTTATCTTGTTGGTTTGTATTATAGTAGAAATATGGGATCAAAAATTAGTAAAAAACAAACCAAAAAAGTGTTAAGTAAATTGTTAGAGGAAGGAGGCATCCCAGTAAAATCAAGAGCAGTCATGGCAATTGTTGATACAATACAAAAATGTAGACCATGGCTTTTTAAGGAGGAGTTGTTAAATATATCACAATGGAACCATCATGGTGCAGATTTAAAAAGAATAGAAAAGAAAAGCCCAGGGATTCTGCCAGTTGGCACATTGCCATTGTGGACATTCATATCTTGTTTGCTTAGTTCAAAGCCTTCAGTTCAGTCAATGGTAGAGGAAGAAGAAGACATATTGATTCAAGTAAAACAGAAGGTGTCTCAAGTTAGTCAGACAGAAGAAAAAATTCAAGTAAAAGAGAACGTCTCTCGAGCTAGTCAGATAGAGGAAACTATTCAAGTAAAAGAGAACGTCTCTCGAACTAGTCAGACAGAGGAAAAAATTCAAGTAAAAGAGAAGGCCTCTAAAGCTAGTTAGACAGAGAAAGAAAGTGTAAAACAGTAAAAAACATCAGGGGAAATTTACAACAGGAGACTGCTACTAACACCTTTCTATCACCAGATGACATAAGTGTCCAACTAACAAGGCCACTTTCTTATGCTGGGAGGCCCCCAACTCCCGCAGTTGATAGTTAGGATCCTGAGACAAGATCTCAAATATTAACATGCCCTGTATTTGAGGGAGGAGGGCAGCGTGTTTACCATGCTTTAAATTTCAAAACAGTGAAGCAGCTAAAAGAGGCTGTAACAACCTATCGACCTCAAGCACCCTTCAATGTAATCATGGTCGAATCCATTAACAACTTGAACATGAAGCCAGTGGATTGGGCTAATATGTGTAATGTTGTGCTAAATGGAGGACAATGCATGTTATGGAAGGTTGCCAATGAGGAATGTTGAAAGGAGACAGCTAGGCGAAATGCAGGAGCTGGTTATCCTCAGAGAAATCTAGATATGTTGTTAGGAAAGGGACCTTATGAAGATCAGCCGCAGCAAATTGCATATGATCATGGTGTATGTGCAGAAATTGGTGTAGATGCAATTAAGGCATGGAAGACTTTACAAGAACATGGAGGTTTACAAGGTCAATTATCTAAGGTAATACAAGGAGCTAATGAACCTTATGCTGAATTTGTAGATAGGCTTATTCAAAGAGCTAACAGAGTTTTTGGGAATACAGAACAAGCAATGCCATTACTAAAACAACTGGCTTATGAGCAAGCGAATCGTTGTTGCAGAGATATCATTAGACCATGGAAAAATGAAGATTTAAACACATTGATTTAATTATGTAGAGACATTAATGAACAAGAGCAAGTCATGGCAGCTGCAGTAAAACAGGCTTTAGTTGCCAGATACATTAATGAACAAGGGCAAATTGTGGCAGCTACAGTAAAACAGGCTTTAGATGCCAGACCAAGAACATGCTACCAATGTGAAGAAACAGGACATTTTAAAAGGAATTGGCCCATAGAAGGAGGGTTTAACAATATTAGTTATCAAAGGAGTAGAATACCAGGTATTTGGCCACAATGCCATAGAGGGAGACATTGGGCTAATGAGTGCTGTTCTCAAACCACCATAGAGGGTACTCAATTATCAAAAAATGAACAAGGACCAGGTGTTTATCCACGATATCATGGAGAAAGGCATTGGGCTCAATTGCCAAATAAATGGACAGGGGGTTTCAATGCTCCGGGGCCCCAAACCACAAATATACAGAGCACTGGAGGAACCCAGCAACCCCAACAGGGTAGTGCCCAGGACACATTGTCCATCAGATCCCTCATCAGACAAACCAGAGGGAGCACAGTGTTGGACATCTGTGCCTCTGCCAGATCAGAACTAACTCCAGAGATGGGAGTTCAAATCATTCCCACAGGGGTAAAAGGACCTCTTCCCAAAGGAACCATGGGCTTATTATTGGGATGCAGCTCTTCTACTCTAAAAGAACTTATGATAAGTCCTGGGGTGATTGATCCCGATTATGAAGGTGAAATAAAAATTATAGCCAGTTCTCCAAAGGACATATCAGTAATTTCACAAGGAGATAGAATAGCACAGTTACTAATAATACCCAGCCTATATGATAAATTTTCCAGTCGTACTGTAGAAAGATGTTCCAAGGGATTAGGCTCCACAGGTGTAGATTTGGCTATGCTTTCTTTAAATTTAGATTCTCGCCCCATGCTAAAACTAAATATTCAAGGGCATGAATTGAATGGGCTACTGGATACAGGTGCAGACATTAGCATCATCTCTCGTCAAGAATGGCAAAAACATTGGCCATTACAACAAGCCACTCAAACGCTTCGAGGCCTATAAGTGGCGACTAATCCCCATAGAAGTAAAATGGTATTAGATAGGAATGATCCTAAAGGATGTGAAGGAACTATACAGCCATATGAATTGGATCATCTTCCCATAAATTTATGGGGATGAGATGTCCTAGATCAATTAGGTTTGACATTAACAAATAACATCAACCAGAATGCAGCCACTATTATGACTAGACAAGGTTTTAGGAAAGAAAAAAGATTAGAAAAACAAGAATAAGTCATAGCAGCACCAATACAAATAGATCAAGGAACAGAGAGACATGGGTTGGATTTTCAGAAAGGGCCACTGAGACAATAAAAATTACCTGAAAATCAGAAAGACAGTATGGGTTCCTCAGTGGCCCCTGACTGAAGAAAAGATACAAGCAGTCCATGACCTGGTAAAACAACAATTAGCAGAAGGACATATACAACCGACTGTATATCCCCAAAATACTCCCATTTATGTCATCAAAAAGAAATCTGGTAAATGGAGACTATTGCAAGATTTTAGAGCCATTAATAATGAGATGGTTATTATGGGACCTGCTCAATCAGGGATTCCTCAATTGTCTGCTTTGCCAATAACCTGGTATGTTTTAGTTATAGATATTAAATATTGTTTTTTTTTTTTCAATTATAATTCATCCTAAGGATAGTCCAGGTTTTGCTTTTACTATCCCTGCACTGAATCATGAAGGTCCTGATCAGAGATATGAATGAAAAGTACTCCCTAAAGGGATGGCTAACAGCCCAACTATGTGTCATATTTATGTTAACAAAGTAATCCAGCCACTTAGAAATCAAAATTCTGAACACAAATATTTCACTATATGGATGATGTATTATTAGCACACAAAGCTAAAAACACATTGCTAGAAAGTTAAGCCACACTTACAAACTTATTAAAAATTATAATGTAGAGATAGCAATAGATAAAGTACAATTAAATTTTCCAATTAATTATTTAGGAGTTCTGTTATCCTCAACCATGGTCAGTCCACCAAAAATTCAAATACGAGTAGATCAACTCAAATCACATAACGACTTTCAAAAGTTATTAGGAGACATTAATTGGATAAGGCCTTATCTAGGTATACCAACAGGAGAGTTGGGACCTTTATTTGATATCCTAAAAGGTCTATCAGATAAAAATTCACCCTGCATGTTAACACCTGAAGCAAGAAAGGCAATAAAAATCAATGAAACATATATGGAAAATATGCATTTGGATAGAATTGATATAAGTTTGCCTTTATTATTTATTGTACTACCAACAAAAAATATTCCTACAGGAGTATTTGGGCAAGAAGGTCCATTATTATGGATACATTTATCTTATTCTCCTTACACTATTCTTACTAGGTATCCTGAGGCTTTAGGATAATTAATACT
Organism: Callospermophilus lateralis; assembly: GCF_048772815.1. Classification (NCBI taxonomy): domain Eukaryota; kingdom Metazoa; phylum Chordata; class Mammalia; order Rodentia; family Sciuridae; genus Callospermophilus; species Callospermophilus lateralis. The sequence goes on from NW_027516096.1 coordinate 61,029, forward strand.
CAAAGGAATTAAAGCAGCAAAGGGAGTGTTTGGAATTTCTTCCAATAAAATTTTTACTCCATATACTCTGAATCAAATTGATGAGTTAGCTAATGAGTTAAATACTTGGGCAATAATCATGGTCCAATCTAATGTTTCATTTGATAACCACTTACCATCTAACCCTTTATTTTCTTTTTGGTCATCGCATCCTGTAATTTTTCCAAAATTGAGAAGAAAAACACTTATCATGAATGCTTCAAATATATTCACTGATGTATCAAATAATGGTACAGCAGCAATAGTTATACCTGATAAAACTTATAAATTTTTAGTACCCAAACAATCAGCTCAAAAGGTAGAGCTTAATGCAGTATTACAAGCTTTTGAGATATTTAAATATTCTGTATTTAATTTATTTTCCGATAGTCAGTATATAGTTAATGCTATAGTATCCCTTAAAGTTGCTGGTAAGATTTCTCCTTTCTCTACTGTTTTCTCTTTACTTTCCAATATAAAAAGTCTAATCTGGGACAGAAAAGATCTATTCTTTATAAGACATATCAGGGCACATCCAAAAAGAAGATGATTTGACTCAAGGCCTTATCAGCTGATATCCAAAATTCCAGTTTGACTATCCTTACATCTGAGATAGAACCAGGATGCTTTTTTCATTATCTATTTTATTATTGCCCTTTCCCACATTCTATTTTGTTTTTTGAGCTCATACAGACCTAGTTTAATGTTTTGCTGATCAGTTCTATTTTTTGACAAAAGAGTTTTTGAACATTGCAATGGAGATTTCACGTGTAAAAAGTTATAAGGCCTTTACTATTAGGTTATGTGTTGTATGTATTATATTATGTGTGCACACTTGTGTTTTGTGTTATATGTTTGAATGTTCGTATGTCCATATATGATATATGATGAGCGCTCATAAAAAAAATGGATCCAAATATTTTTTTATTCACATTATTTAAATGGTTTAATTTAAATTGGGTAAAGAGCTGTTGAGGTTTGTTTTAAAATTTGAAAAAAAGGAGGTTAACAGATCTGTTTCCTTTCTTTCACCTTTCCTTTTTATTATATTTAATAATTATCTTCAAGACAATGTAAATAGTTAAGAAAATTGTTTTCTTTCAGTGCCTTCTGGAATGTTACATAATTTTTCTTTAGCCATTATTGCCAGAATTCCTATCTTCATCCCAGTGCTGGTGAAATCAAAGATAAAACCAATCTACAGCTTCTGCAATAGCCATCACTGAAATGCTTGCAGAACTTGCCTAGACACATTGAGAACTCTTCTGTATGCATTGTAAACTACCTGTTTGTGCAGCGACTTGTGGTAGTGTTCGGGTATATTTGCTGATGATGTCATCGGTGGTACAATTTTTCCAAAAGGAGCTGTCAATTGGCTTGGTGTATCTTCCTCTCTTCTGTGTGTCATTATCGTCCAGCTAATGTTTGGGGGCCATTAGAGGTGAGGCAAAGAACCTCACCACCCCCCGGTGGTACAAAGACCTCTCCACAGGTGTTGCTGTAAACTGGACCGGTAGTCAGTGATGGGTAAGATCCAATTGCAATGGTACCAACTTAACGGGTAAGGACCATATGTACTATTGGACAACCTAAGGCAGGCACTGTCCCTAAGCCACATGTGTGTTGTTTAAACAGAGAGGGGGAGATGTTGAGAGCCACATCCGAAGGGGCCCCAGCAAAATTCCAGAAGCCAGCAAACTTCCAGCTGCTGGCTGATGATTGGCTCACAGCAACATCTAGCTGATTGGCTCCTCTCCGGTGATGCTCATTGGGCTGTTTCCCTGCCCTTTCAGACCACGGAGTTGCTCATTAGGGGACTTATTTGGCTTTGCCCACATGACCTAGCCAATCGGCCTCAAGAGCAGGAGGATTGTGGGAGGTGGAGAGAGGCTTGTGTGGGAGGAAGAGGCTTTTGGGAAGCCAGTGGTGGCAGTTGGGGCTCTGAGGGTTTTTCCTGAGAGGCTGTTTTGTTTGGCGTGTGTGGTTTTAAAAATAAAGTTAGTTTCTTTTGACAAGTGGCTCCTGATTGTGCCCAGCAAGACTGCGGCATTATCCTAATATTTCTACAGTAACTGCCCCAGTTTAACAGCAATGCAAGTAGACTCTTATGGGACATGATTTGTATTTTGATGTTCATTTTTATTCAACACTGGTACATTACTATTTCTTCAGTTTATGCACATCAGAGGGTATATATTTCTTGCACAAGTTGGCAAATTTATAGGCATTTGTTTCACTTTCAATCACTTCCTGCTTCAGAACACATGCATTACTCCAGGTTTCTTAACTGGTCTATTCGTGAGACTTCTTTCCAAACATATTATTTCCGATTTTCTTTATAATTGTTTAAGCAAAACTCACACACACTTCATGATAAACCATAACTATCATTTCACAATTAGATGTATAACTGTTTGGAATGAATGATTGTATATCAATATAAGATTTCTTATATATTTTCTGATATCAATTCAATCCATGATTTAAAGTGGAACCAGTTATATTATTTATTCACAGTATGGTCTATTCATGCATTATCTATATTCATAGACACAGGGTACACCTCTTTGTACCCCCAATACTAATTTATACGTTTTCAAAATATTGCTCCCAGTAATAGAGGAAGAAATACTCATGTCACCTAATCTAAATATGCATGTTATCACAGTAATATTCTGGACGCAAAATGCAAAATTCACACGTGTGATTGTACCAAAGCCTAAATGGACACTGAACATGGATTACTAAAAACATCCATATCCAGCTTGCATAACGCTCTCAAATGTCAATCCTATCGGTGACTACATATTTGTTTCTTCCTAATATATTCAACCTCAAAACTGTTGAAAATGTCTAATACTATCACTCACCCTGTACTTTGCCTGTTTTCCTAATGCCTCTATTGATATCGGCTTTCCTACATATTTTCCCCAGTTCATCATTGTGACTGACCCTTCACATGTGCTGACATTGTTATTCACTCTCTAACCAAAACCCAATTGCTAAAGAACTTTTGGTACAAATACTAAATTCACCCTTGTTCCAAAATCTACTGACTATCTTCCTGATCCTATTGATTATCCCTGTTTGAGTGGATGTTCTCCTCTACATTCAATCATCCAAGGTACAAGTCCTATGGCATTGTATATCGACTTATCTGAGACATGTGTGCAGAACGTAATTTAAAGCTATGTATCGCAATCAATTGCCCAATGCACTTCTGAGCTTCAAATCTCACCTAGATTTCTGTTTACATACTTATATTTCACCTCTGTATTCCTATAAATATTGCAGGTTCCCAATACCATTATTCATCCCACAGAATGATTCCTAAACCAAATCGATCCTGTTATTATCCCTAACCATACACTCTTGCCTCAATCTAACATTACAAAAGAGCAGGGACAGAGTTCATCTTACAATACAGGAATGTAGGGGATCTTACACCTGCTGAGAACCTCAAATTTCTATGCAGAAATGATCCCTGGAGAAGATGTAGGCAGCTATGAAGGACCTGAGAGAGCAAAAGCCATCTTCCATGGCAAACACCCTGTGATAACGAAGGGATGTGTATGAATCAGCCTCTCTTTTCTTAATGTAGAGAAGATGGACCAAACCAGACCTGCGTGGAGAGGTGTTCCCGGGTGGCCATTGTTGATATACCATTCAAACTTGTCAAAGTGTCACAGGAAGTAGGGGCAGCCTCCATCTCATGAGACCCATGAAAGCAACTGTTAGGACAAAGTGGTTGCCAAGGCAGTGATCTCATTCAGTTCCTGAAGGAGGTGACCTACCTAACTTCATTGGTGATGTAACTCTCTGAAATTGGGATCCAAGAAGCCAGGCACCCAGAGCCAGTCCCAGTCCCAGTCCCAGTGGTCGAACTTGTTTGGATTTACCAAGGACAGAGTCAGTCTTTCTTGGTACCTAATGATATGAGGATGGCCAAATGCCAGTAGAGCTCAGAAAAGGGGCCTTTCCCTAGATAGCAGGTATTGGCTCAATGCTGCCTGCTGACAACTTCGTAGAGTGGGCCAAGAAGAACAGATCTGAGACAGGCCAGGCCATTTTGGGGCAACATAGTATGGCCCACCAGTCAGAGGACACTCCAGATAGTCACAGACCTACTTGGGGGAAGGAGGTGCTTTTGTGGATGTGGATGTGAGTTTGTGGTTTTGTCTCATGTTCTGAAAATAGGTAGGAATGGTGGTTTGTATGGTTTGGAGTTGACTGTTTCTAGGAAGCCGTTTGGCAAGGCGAGTGTTTCTATGTCTGTGTATCCACTGTGTTCGTGGTTGTAGTCTTTAGAAAAGAGAATGCATCAATGGAGGTTTCCTGTCTAGTTGGAAGCTTCCCAGCATTCCTCCTGCCCACTTTATAAATGGACTGTGGCTTGCCTTATGGATGGGCAACACCTACTATCTTCCTAAGGTCCTCTACACATCTTGATTTCTGGCCTCTCTCCAGAATAGGCTCATGGTTTTGTGGCCAAGATATGTACCACCTCCAAAATCTGTTACATGGCCATGTAATGGATAGCTGAAGGGAATGGGAACATCTCAGAAAACTCAGATATCAGTGTAACCAGTAAAGTCTCAGTTTAAAAACCTTGCTTTGGCCCATTTGCTTACCTATGGTTATGTTGCCCTGAAT
>NW_027516097.1:600000-768978 GCF_048772815.1 Callospermophilus lateralis
GAGAAGGTGGAGGAGGCCGGGGCCAGCGCCGCCGCCTGTGAGGCGCCCTCCGCCGCGAGGTCTGGCGTGCCCCCTTAGCAGGAGGTGGCGTCCGCAGAGGAGCCTGCGGCCGCCTGCGCCTCGTCTGCCTGCGCAGCCCCGTCACAGGAGGCGCAGCCCAAGTGCAGTCCAGAAGCGCCCCCAACAGAGGCGGCAGAGTAAAAGGGCCAGAGGTTATGAGATAATCGAAGAACTTTTCTCCCCCATTTGTTTGTTGGAGTGGTGCCAGGTACTGGTTTTGGAGAACTTGTCTACAACCAGGGATTGATTTTAAAGATGTTTTTTCTTTCTTTTTCTTTTTTCATTTCGTCTTCCTTTTTTTTTTTTTTTTGACTTTTTTTAGCAGTAAATTTTTTTTCCCCTTTCCCCACAGATCCCATCTCAGATCATTCTGTTACCACCATTCCAACTGGTCGAGGAGAGCTTAAAACACCTTCCTCTGCCTTGTTTCTTTTTTCTTTTTTTTATTATTTTTTTTTTTTGCATCAGTATTAATGTTTTTGCATATTTTGTATATTTATTCAAAAATGTAAACTTTCTTTGTCAATCTATAGACATGCCCATATATGAAGGAGATGGGTGGGTCAAAAAGGGATATCAAATGAAGTGATTAGGGGCCACAATAGAGAAAATGAAGTGGTGCATGACATTGCCAAGATAATGTGCCACTAGAAATGATGGTGTAAAGGCTTAGTCTTTTTTTTTTTTTTTAAGAAAAGTTATTACAATGTATTTTGTGAGGCAGGTTTACAACACTACAAGTCTTGAGTAAGAAGGAAAGAAGAAAAAAAAAACACCAATATCCAGATTTTTAAAAAAGATCATAGTCTTAGGAGTTCATTTAAATCATAGGAACTTTTCACTTATCTCATGTTAGCTGTACCAGTCAGTGATTAAGTAGAACTACAAGTTGTATAGGCTTTATTGTTTATTGCTGGTTTATGACCTTAATAAAGTGTAATTATGTATTACCAGCAGGGTGTTTTTAACTGTGACTATTGTATAAAAACAAATCTTGATATCCAGAAGCGCATGAAGTTTGCAACTTTTCACCCTGCCCATTTTTGTAAAACTGCAGTCATCTTGGACCTTTTAATCACAAATTTTAAACTCAACCAAGCTGTGATAAGTGGAATGGTTACTGTTTATACTGTGGTATGTTTTTGATTACAGCAGACAATGCTTTCTTTTCCAGTTGTCTTTGAGAATAAAGGAACAAAAAAACTTCAGATGCAAAGGTTTTGTGTAGCATCTTGTCTATAATGTTTTGTAAATACTGGAGAAGCTTTTACCAATTTGACTTAGAGATGGAATGTAACTTTGCTTACAAAAATTGCTATTAAACTCCTGCTTAAGGTGTTCTAATTTTCTGTGAGCACACTAAAAGCGAAAAATAAATGTGAATAAAATGTAATATATATATATATATATATATATATATATATATATATATATATATATATATATATAAAACATATAACCCCATCAAAGGTGCATATAAAAATATAATCCCTCAAAGGTGCATATAAAATTATGAGGAAATTTTGATCCTGAAATCCATATGATCAGGATTTGTGGAAAGTTAAATATCTGGTTGATACCAGCTCACTAGTGTTGAACAAGATTATAATCATTATGACCAATAATTTTAATCATGATAACTAAAATTTATAGGAAGTTCTTTACTAACCTCTGCCCCAAAACCTTTTAAATATATTACTTTATAGAATTCATTGAGGAATTCTATGAAGTAGTAACTATGGTGACTTCCATTTCTTTTTTTTTTTTAATATTTATTTTTTAGTTTATCTTTATTTCATTTTAATATGGTGCTGAGGATCGAACCCAGTGCCTCACCTGTGCTGGGTGAGCACACTACCACTGAGCCACAACCCCAGCCTACGATGTTTCCATTTCTTAAGTTGAAAATGAAATATAAAAAAAAATTGCTTGCCCAAGATTTTATGCACTTAGAAAAGGAAGAACAAAACACTTCACTTGAACTCAGATTTGTCTCATTTCACAATTGTAATGAGTGAAACCAGTGTTTCCAAAAATCTAGTCTAAATCATTTGTTAATATGATTGGATACTGTTTTATAAATACAGACACTTGGACCTTGTCTAAACTTATAATTGAAAATTAAGCCCTGTTCAAGGCTATTAAATCTTCTGTGTGAAATTAAGCTTCCTTTTAACTCTCTCTGTGAGTGTGTGTGTGTGTGTGCATGTATGTTGTTCTTTAATTGTTTAAAAGTGATCATTATACACATTTAAGTTTAAGCACTACCACATTCTATCGTATCCAAAATCTTAACTGCCCTAGATCAACTTTCCTAACACAGGATTGTGCAAGAACCCTTAAGCATACTGAGGTTGTACTGGGCTTCTGGATTTGGCACTGAAAACTTATTTAATATATTTTTGCAATCTACTTATATACATGTGAGAAAATGATTGAAGAAAGAAAATTGACACTTACTGAATTTCACTTTGGGCATGTACCAAGCAAGGCACTTACATTAACTCATTTAATCTTCAAATTATTATCAAACTGCTTCCCTCCCCTTCTAGATGAAACAGAACTTCAGGTCTTCTTCAGATTTCTCTTATGTAGGTGGCTATATTATTTATATCTTGTAACTATTGTCTCCACCACTTATCTCCTTTCTCCCACTCTTTCTGTTACATGTTCTTAAACTGTGAAGTGAGGCATACCAAACAATGACTGTATAAATGTAAATATACAAATTCAGAAATAATGAAGTCATGCAGATGGAGGCCTATGATGGGATGAATGGATTTGTAAATGGAGGAAGAGAGACTTGAGTTGGCTTGTTCCCTTGCTCTCCCCATGTGATGCCCTCTACCAAGGGATGACCCACCATGATGGAACCTTGATCTTGGACTTCTCAGGTTCCAGGACTATGGGAAATAAATTTCTTTTCTTTACAAATTATACCATCTGTGATATTCTGTTGTAGAGTGCAAAATAAACTAAGACAAATGGGAACAAATTCATAAAGCAGAACAGACACTTGAGCCTGTACAAGGGCAGTGAAATTCAAGAGTGTGGTAAAGTCAGGGAAACGCAAAGCTTCCTGTGAGAAAGTGTCTTGATGAGAATGGGGAATGAGATGAAGATGGTGAAGTAGAAAATGACTAAATTAGAAAGGACTTGTAACCTATCCTTATGTGTTTTTATGTCCCTCAGATGTGAAAGGGAACGGTTGAAGGATTTTATAGGGGAGGTACTAATGTGCAGTCCAGAAATGACTCTCTTATCAAGGTGAGCAATAAATTGAAAACTCTCAACTGGAGTCAGTGCTGTTTCCCTTTCCAAAGTTCATTTTATCTCTTCTTCCCTACTAACACAGCACAGTTATATTTGGCTATGTGAGAGTGTGTGCATGTGTGTGTGTGTATGTGTGTGTATGTATGTTTGTGTATATATATTGCTTTACCCAGGCTCCTTCACAGCTGAGGGTGGATACACAATCAACCTGGGGCCAAAATATATAAAGTAAGCCTTTCTGAGAAAGTTTTCAATTTTCTGACTTAGGTGCTTTCCCTTCCTTCTTACCCTTCCTCCTCTTTCCTGCCAATACACAAAGACAGAAACCACTTTCTCCACATGGGACATTAGAAAGAGAAGAGAAGCCTGGTCTTTGATGATGTTATTGAGTCTATGAAACAATCTCCTTTTAAGCGGCCTATACCCTTCCTTAAATGTTCTTTAACATCCCCTTTCACATTGCTGTTTCCATCATCTACCATTTCAAATCTTATCTCCTTAACAATAGTATACACTTCTTGGGGAAAACAGAGTGTTATACTTTTCACAATGTTTAATAGATACTGTAAATTTGAACTGCATACTTACTATTCCTTTATCCCAGGTTTGTAAAATACATTTGAAGAACAACGTGGCAATGTGCTTAAAGCAAATATTGTTACTATTCTTTTTCTTCCTGTAAATGATAAAATAATTTGTGATAAAAATTTGACTAAAAAAATTGAAAAGAAGTCAGCTAACTCAAAATATTTGGTATTCTTTTAATTTTTTTATAAGTTACTTTACCAATTTTTCTGAGATTGAGAGTTTACCTCTAAGAACTCTCTTGTTTCCAAATCAATTCTATTTCAATTAAATGGTCGAAAGAATACAAAGCTCTTATGGTCTCCTTGTAAATTAGACTATCCCTATTACTAATATACATAAGGAATATGAAATATATAGCACATTGGCTAACTATTAAGAAAATAAATCTAGATGAGTACCTTATTTCTTACACTAAAATTAAGAAATATTACATATATACATGCAATAAGTACAACCCTAGAAGTGCTGTAAGAAACCATAAGTGATTTTTTTTAATAAGTGAATAATTTTATAATGAGGAAAAAGATTTTCTAAGTATAACATTGGACTGGAAATAATACAATAAAGGAAGATATGTTTGTGTGTGTGAATATATTAACATTTTAACAAATATCTTTAGAAGACTATGTAGAAATAAAAAGGAAAACAGAAAAAGAAAAACATCAAAAAATTACAATGGATTCACTAACGACTTTATAAATTAAGTTAGATAATCAGTTATTAGTCATTTAAATTAAAGAGTACCTACAAGTGAGTAAGATGAAAAAAAAAGGCAACATATAAACAGCCAAAAAACAAGAAAGGAAATTCAGATTTACCCATGCTAATAAAATAATAATGTATAGGATTTTCTACATATCTAATTCACTACTGTTATGAAGAATGATGACATTGGACTTGAGGCTTGTTAAGGCATGTGGTGTTTTATAGTGTCTGGAAGGGAGTATTAATTTATGCAATTCATTTGGAGAACAATTTTGTAAATAATGACAATTATTTTTCAAATAATGGCAATTCCTATCAGTATGTAGAAAGTATTAGAAAGCAAAAACAATAGATTAGTAAAGATAATTTGAAAATAAGAATTAACAAATTAGAAAAAAATTACTATATAAAATGAACTACGCCTTCCGGTTTAAAAATGAGATAATATTACCAACTAGCTTAATTATGATCCAAAGAAAAAAAAATTAGACTATCATTCAGTCCCTAAAAACTTCAGTAGTGTTGCAGACACAACATCCATGGAGTTTATCACCAACCTTCTGACATGCGTGTGTCACCCTAGAGCATTGAGTTTGCTTTCCACTTACCACTCATAAGATTCACTTACCCCACTGTGAACCAGCATAACTTTCTATGGAATGTCAAATATTAAGGTCTCAATGAACTGCATTTTGATAGAGGAATTAGCATGGTTGTAGGTCAACATGGTTTGAATGTTTGTGTTCCTGTTGAAAATTAATCCCCAATGAAAAAGTATTAAGAGGTGGGCCTTCAGAAAGTGATTAGGCCATGAAACTGTGACTTCATCAACAGACTAGGGTTTTATAAAAGAGCTGAAGGGAATTAACTAGGTTCTTTATGTTCTTACACCTTCCACATATTAGGACATAGCCACAAGGTGCCTTTTTAGAAGCAGATAGCCATCCTTTCCAGACACTAAATCTGCCTTGATCGTGGACTTCCCAGCCTTTAAAACTTGAGAAATAAATTTCTGTTATTCAATAATTGCCCATTATTTTAGTCAGAATTTTTTCTGCTGTGACTGAAAAGAGTAATTTTAGGGGAGGAAAAATTTATTTAGGGGCTCATGGAATCAGAGGTGTCTGTATATAGACAGCCAGCTCCATTCCTCAGGGCTTGAGTTGAGGCAGAACATCATGGCAGAAGAGTATGGCAAAGGGAAGTGGCTCACAGTGTCAGAAAGCAGAGAGAGCAACTCCACTTGTGAGATACAAAATACATACCCCAAAGGCATGCCCTAATGACCCACCTCACCCAGCCACACCCTACCCACCTTTATCCACCATTCAATTAATCCCATCAGGGAACTTATTCACTGATTGGATTAAGGGTCTCATGGCCCAATCAGTTTTCTTCTAAATCTTCTTGCATTTTCTCACACATGAGTTTTTATGGATAGGTTACATCCAAACTATAACACCCAATTTGTGGTATTTTGTTATAGCAGCAGTAATGGACTAAGACAGGTTAGGATAATGAGTGAATAATGCTGTCTTTACCATGTAAATACCATTTTTATTCCTCATTACTCTGGGTTTTTTTTGGGGGGGGCATGTGCCAGGGATTCAACTCAGGGGCATTCAATCACTGAGCCACATCCCCACCCTATTTCATATTTTATTTAGAGACAGGGTCTTACTGAGTTGCTTAGCACCTCACTTTTTACTGAGGTTAGTTTTGAACTCTCAATCTCCCTGCCTCAGTCTCCCCAACCTCTAGGATTGCAGGCATGTATCACTGCTCTGGGCTCCTCATTACTCTTGCCAATAGAGCAATTTCCATGATAAGATCAGTATCTATGAAGGCTGTGTTGATCAGCAATCAGCAGCTACACTTAGGGATATCACCTGGCTAACTTTATAGCAGTGCACAATATCGATTGCAATCCACTTAAGTTTTGCAGACACTAAATAGACATATTGACAGAAGATACAACTTCACTCCAAGAACTACCACCCCTGTATTCTGCATTCCTTAAGTTTTTGATAGTGATACTATGGTTTGAAATTCCTTCTGGAGCATATTTGCTTTCCTGTAAGAGTGACTTGTATTCCATAGACCAGGGAATACTTTGAGGAATCTGATATTGAGTACATCTATTCCAAGTATATGCTTGACGATTGGGGAATGAACTATCAGGACAGTTATAGATCCAAAGAACCTACTTCAGAACAGACTTAAACCAGAACTCCATTCATTACCTAGTTTTTATAAGCCTATCAAGGGTTGTAATGTCACTCAGGATCCCTGGTATCAACATCAATTCATATTCCATATCTGAGAATTCTGAAAGTACATGAGCAGTCCCTCCTCTTCAGTGCATAATTACCTTGATAATTGATCACAGATGTTTTAAGTAAAGTTCAAGGGAATGTTTATCATATATACTTGTATTGTGTTGCCAGATATTTCCTCAAGAGGGTTTGGCTTCCTTCAATCAATATACTTTGGGTTTGTAAACTGACATAGATACAAAATGTCTGAGAAAGTACTATTTTCCATTGCAGTAGCTAATCACCAATTGCTAATTTTTGTTGGCTATACAAATTAAGTAACAGCCCTCATTAGGTGTCCATTTTCTTCACTCCCTAGAACATTTTTTTGCCCATCACCACAGTTCCCTGTGAGTTAAAGCACCCTGATTGTTTTATGGCCTTGTTGTCTATTGTTGTCCTTATGTCCACATTGCCTCTAATGTACGGAGCCACCCCCTGACCTCTCCCTTTCAGGAACACTCTCACGAGCAAGAAAATCAATTCCATGGTGATATCTTCTACTATCAGTCCTGAAATATTGAGCTCTGTCATTCATTCCTTGTTGCCTTAGTTAAAACAAAAAGTGTCCTCTGGGCTCTCCTAAGAAACAGTAGGATAATGGGTTTCCAGTCTTCTACATCCAAAGTATTATACCAAACATTCCAAAGTATTTCTAGTATCCTCACTTCATTTCTATAGGCATCCTTACATCCAAGCTTCAAAATGTCATATCAAAACCATACTAAAACTGCCCCCAGTCATCCTTGTCAAAAAGCTGAATCACAAGTCCTGGTAGGATATTTTCATGTTAATGTAACTTCCCCTATTGGTCTATATTCCTCCATGACTAATACTGCCAATCTAATACCAAAAGTGTTCCCCTAGTTCCTACAAGTACTTCATAGCCAGGTCTGGAAATTTCTTTTGTATACAAGGTGCTTCAGGGGCTGGAGTTGTGGCTCAGTTGTGGAGTGCTTGCCTCACACATGTAAGGCCCTGGGTTCTATCGTTAGCACCACATAAAAATAAATAAATAAATATGCTAAAGGTATTATGTCCATCTACAACCATTTTTTAATATTTATTTTTCAGTTTTTGGTGGACACAACATCTTTATTTTATTTTAATGTGGTGCTGAGGATGGAACCCAGCACGTTACTGCCTGAGCCACATCCCCAGCCTGCAGAATATTTATTTTAAAAAGTGCTTCAACTCTTGTTACTTGCAGTAGTTATATAAAGTCATCACATTAGAAAATACATAGGGCAAATATAGGGGTAGGTTTCCATGAGCTTCTGGTTACATTTTTCTCATCAGATAAATATATAATCATTTTTATATGTGTTTTGTTTAATGATACTTTATTTAATATTTTTTACTGATTCAATAACTTTTTTTAATTTTAAAATTTATTTTTAATTGACTCATTAAAAATTGTATGTATTGGGAGCTGAGGTTGTGGCTCCGTGGTAGAGCTTTTGCCTAGCATGTGTGAGGCACTGGGTTCAATCCTCGGCACCATATAACAATAAATAAATAAATAAATGTCTATCTACAACTAAAAAAAAAATTTTTAAATTGTACATATTGGGTAGTATATGATATTTTGATACATAAATTTAATGTTCAAAAAGAGTAAGCATATTTATCTCAACAAATATTTAACATATCTTTGTGAAAGCACTCAAAATGACTTCTTGCTTTTTTAAAATATACAGTTCATTGTGATTTTATGTACTCATCCTACTGTGCAATAGAACACCAGAACTCCTATTTAACTGTACCTTAGTACTCACTGATCAATATTCCCCTCCCTCCATTCCTTCATTCTTTACTCATTAATGTGGAACTTGCAGCCAATAGCACTACATAACCTGAATGGAGCTTATATAACTCCTACATTTTCTCTATAAAGCACATTTTGTGCCAAAAAACATTGATACAGCATTCTATCACTACATTTGGGGTCCATTTTGAACACTGAAATTACCAATAAAGAGCACAAAAATGGGAAAAATATGGTTACAGATAGGCTGGCAAAGGGGCTCATGTTTACAGTATCAGAGCTAACACAAGAAGGCACAGAGTGAACTTGTTCAACCTAACCTGAGAATGAATGCCATTAACACTAAATTTTTTGTAGTTCTGTGTATGACCTTGAATGACAGGAAAGTGTCATATGAGTATTGTCTTGTGGTTACAAATAAATCCTAGTAAGTAGGTGAATTTGCAAACAAAGTCCATGAATGAGGATCAGCTGTATTTCCAGATGAAACAGGCTACATCTCCCTAGTCAAGGCAATGGGTGAATGATGGAGAAGGCAAATCTTAAAGATGGACAAACATTATCTTTTAAGTCTGTCTCATCTCAGGTTCTGATAAAGTTTTTAGCAAAGAGGAGGCTACTCTCTTTTAATAAGTGTCGAGGGTTTGCTATTCAGGGTACTCTAGTGATATTAGTCTCAGACTCATAAACCTGTCTTTGACACTGGAGACCTGAAAAGGTTGGGCATTATCTCTTTATTATAACATTGCCACTCTTACAAACAGCTCCTGAGTCTAGTTTTCAGTTAGCCTGCATGAGACAAAATGCAAACCCTACTATTGACCACATACATAGAATTAATGGTATTTAATTAATTGAGCTTGTGTTTTTCTTTTTCAAAAGAATTTTTAACTAAAAGTTAATAAATGCCTGCAAAAACTCCAGTCTTCATAATTACTCTCTTTCTCATACCTGTCAAATGCTATAACTACTATATAGCCCGATACTTTACCTTTTACTTCTACTCCATTCTAATCCTAGTTAACCACAGGAGAATTCTAAAACAGGAAACTAATAGGAAAAGCACAAGCTTTATCAGATATTAAAATATTTTACTATCCAGGTAATAGATGGAATCAATAGGAATTAAAAGACAAACCAATGGAATTGAATAGGAAAAAAGTGCAATGTATATGGGAAAATAGTGTATGTTTAAATGTTGTTTTTCAAAGTAGTTAAATCACGGATGTTTGGTGGTGGTGTTACAGAGCTGGGTCCTTCCAGGAAACTGAGGCAGCATGAAGACCCTCCTGCTCTTCAAACTCTGATTCTTGCAATGAAGTCAGAAAGATTTCAGACATGTCACAGAGTGACAGGAATGTGTTTAGTGATGAGATAGGCAAAGGGAAAGGGGACACTCTCAAGGGAGTAGGTCCTCTCAAAGAGGAGAGGGACAGTGTGCCCCTCCTGCACTCCAGTTTTTTTGGGGGAATCCCAAAGAAATTTCCAGAGAATCCCACCCAAGTCCACTTCCTGACTTTTAAAAAAATATTTATTTATTTTATTTAGGTATATATGAAAGCAGAATGCATTTTGATTCATTGTATGCAATTGCAGTACAACTTTTAATTTCTCTGGTTGTATATGTGACAATATATGTGCAGTCATACTGAAAGCAGGATATAGGACTTTCAACTCCCCACTAACATGACCACTCTTAGGTCACTTTGGCCCATGCTAACTGGTTCTAATTGAATTTTTTTTATACTGGGCATTGAACCCAGAATGCGCTACCACTTCCCTAGCCCCTATTTGTAATTTTTTAGAGACAGGTTCTCCCTAAGTTGCTGAGAGCGTCGATAAGTTGGTAAGGCTGGCTTCAAATTTGTGATTTTCCTACCTCAGCTTCCCAAGCCACTTGGATTACAGGTGTGTGCCATTGCACCTGGCTTCTAATTGGATTCTTAACAATAAATTCTTATAGATTTTATGATTAGTAGGAATTATCCTTATCTCCTTGAGTGTCAGGATCTAATTTATGAAAAGGGTCACAAAAGTCTCCCCCTTCAGGATAATTTGATTCCTCTTACAGATGTTATTTTAGGCCTACTACATTTCTCCTGCAAATAACAGGTAGTTTGCTGAGGAATGTGCCATAGCCTGTCCACTTAAGCTAGGCAGAGTTGCAGGTAATTACTTCTTGGAAAAGAAAGTGTGTGGATGTCAGCACAGTGGGTCTATTTTATATTTTCTTGACCTCATGATCCCATCATTCCCATCTGTCTGTCCCCTAACATTCTTCACTTAAGGACTTTGGGCCCCTAAATTCTTTTAGAATATTGGACATTAACTCATTCTGGTTGCTTCCTGCTGAGAGAGGGCAAAGTTGGGGGAAAGTGACCAAAAGTCCTTGTTCTCCATCAGGTGGATAGTTAAGGGTATTACCTCACCTTACCACCACTTGCCACTGTCCTTTAACAGGAGAGGCAAGAGGATCTTTCTGATGTGTGTGAGGTGTGGAAGTAGAAGAGTCAAGGATGATTCCTGGGGAATGAATGAATGAATAATACTAGTATGGAGGAGTGAGGGAGTTTCTGAATGAGATCAGAAAGATATTTCCGGGGAGAGAGTGCAGATCATTGTAGGGTGTCATGGGCCACAGTGAGAATTTGAGAATTTCAATTATATTTCGAGTGAAATTGTTATTGGACAGCTGTAATACCAACTGGTAGGAAAGAAGCTATTCTATAACACTCTGCTCCAGAAATACTTTTAGTCAAATTGGTAGAAAAATAGGTTTTGTTCAAACCAGCTTTGAAGGAAGAAGATAAAAGCTTAAATTGTTTCAAAAGTTCCATTTCTGATAACACTGAAAATAAGCATAACTTAATTTTCTTTTTAATACTGAGGATTGATCCCAAGGGCACTGAGCCACATCCCCAGCCTTTTTTATTTTTTTTTATTTTGAGAGAGAGTCTCACTAAGTTGCTTAGGACCGTGCCAAGTTGCTAAATCTGGCCTTGAATTTGTGATCTTCCTGTTTCAGTCTCCTGAGTTGCTTGGATTATAACCATGGGCCCTAGCCTAGCTTAGCAGAGTTTTAAAGAAGAGGAAGGGAGGTGACAAAAGGCAGGAAATGTACACATGTTGATTTACTGAGCTTGCAGTTAAGACAGGCCTGAGTAGGCAATCTCTGCCCCCATCTTCTTTGGTGCTTGTCAGTTTGGGGAATCAGGGCCTTTCAGCTTCCTTGCTGGGTAGGAGGAATGTGTTCCCAATTTGGAGAGAGAGGGATCCAAATTCAGTCTATTTAAATCCCCCTCCCATTTAGTTCATACCCTCAATCTTGAGGAAGTTGGAGTTTCCATGTCATCTGGCTGGCAGTTCATAAGAAGTTAGATGCTTATTCCTCAATGAGGCAAATTCTGAAATTTTAATAGCTCTGCCCAGGGGAAGTAGTCTAGTGTTATTCTGTGTAAGAATTCTCTTTTCATAAACTACTAGCTGTTTATTTTTTTGGTGGGTTTTGACAAGTGATTCTACATGATTTACACTCCCCATCCGCAACTGTCTCAGAATGATTCTCTCTGAAAAATCTATTGTTCATTTGCCAAACATCTTGGCTTTGCCCTCATGGGAGCTCTTTCAGTTCTTTTATCTGAGTGCTCCCATGTTGATTCGAAGTGACAGTTGGAGTCAGCAGTAGAAGACCCCCTTTCAACCAATTTTAAGCAACAGAGGTTTTCTGAAAGATTAGCTCTTAATCAGATGTGGTGATGCATGCCTGTAATCCCAGCAAGTTGGGAGGCTGAGACAGGAGAATTGAAAGTTCAAGGCCATTCTCAACAACTTAGCAAAATCCAGTTTCAAATTTTTAAAAAAAAAAATGGGGATTTAGCTCAATGGTAAACACCTATGGGTTCAGTCCTCAGTATTGAAAAGGAAAAAAAAAGATTAACTATTAGACCTAAAAAATATAAACCACTAATAAGAGGATAGCAATCTAGTCTGTATAACATATTTGATCTAATGAACACAATCTCTTTAGTTTTATCATCTTTATCCAAAGAAAAACAGCCTGTCTGAAGTAGCAATCCTGTCAGATCTGCACTGGAAGAGTGTCTGTTTAGCTAGAATCCTTTATATGTAAATCAAGACTATCAACTGGGTAGAAAGCATCTTCAGAATTAAGGTACATTTTACAGATTGTAAAAGCTTTGAAAAAAGGTTGCAAGGATTAATGTCATTCCATCTATTAAAAACATACATTTACTGGAAAGTGCTTTGTAAACTAAGTTGCAACACAATGTAAACAAGTTTAATTAAGAAAATCCCTTTTTTAAAAATAGCCAGTCTTACACATATATTAAAATCTTTAACTTTTAAATTGTCTTGAGTTGGAGGATGAGTGAAAAAGAACTACCCCCTATGAACTACAGAGACATGGTTTACATTATGTAAAAATGACTGCAAACAACATAGAAGTTATTATTATTACTCAGAGAACTTAGCAACTTAGTAAAACAATTTAGTTACCTCTCTAATATGTTAAGACACTAAGCATGATTTACAGCATTATATTCAGACTGTCAGATTTTTAAAGCTTCAGAACATTTGTAGCAATAAAACATGACATTACTTTTTAAAAAAGTGATTCATTTAACTAGAAGTACAAACTAAAAAAAGACACTGTAGAACAAATGAATATTTGAACAAATGAATATTTGAATAAATCTTAATTCTTGTAGGACTTTATTTTCTTTTAAGCAATTAAAAGCATACCAAAATCAGCAGAAAACCTGAGATTATCTTGATAAAACATAAAATCTTTTTCAAGACAATTCTCTGCAAATTTTGCTGAGTGACCCAGTTTTTGCCAAATTATTGGATCCTTACTTGCCAATGAATTTTAAAAGTTATTTTTAAGTTCCTCTGGAATTAAAAGCATTGCTAGACTTTTGACAGACACAGAACAAAATTCATTTAACATTTCAATAAGGCAGTGAAACACCTTGTTGATGGGAGTAATAAAACCCAAGCAGTTTGTGCAGTAAATACAAAACCATGAATGGAAATTACTTGAGTTGTTCCATATGTATCACCATATCCTATATAGTCTCTAACAAGGCAGGCATGATAATAAACTCAAAAGAGGCAAACTAGTTTTATGGCATTTAGGTTATCGGATGAAAGTACAGGTTTATAGTTAATTTTTGAAACTGATAGAATTTATAATCAGTTAACAACAACAACAAAAACACTACAATTATGGATCATTATAAAATGTTTTTCTAGAAATCAGAAATATAAACTATACATAGTTTACCAGCCTTTTCAATAATCTGTTATTTCCTTTGGCTTTTCAGGTCTGAAACAAGGGAAGTGTTACTGAAAGCTCCATCCTGGTCCCCAATGCCAATTTAAAAATTCTCGGTCTATTCCCTAAAGACCTAAATAGAGCATGCTACAGGGACACTGCTACATCGATGTTCATAGCAGCACAATTCACAATAGCAAGACTGTGGAACCAATCTAGATGCCCTTTAATAGACGAATGGATAAAAAAATGTGGCATTTATACACAATGGAGTATTACTCTGCATTAAGAAATGACAAAATCATAGAATTTGGAGGGAAATGGATGGCATTAGAGCAGATTATGCTAAGCGAAGCCAGCCAATCCCTAAAAAACAAATGCCAAATGTCTTCTTTGATATAAGGAGAGTTACTAAGAACAGAGTAGGGAAAAAGAGCATGAGAAGATTAACATTAAACAGGGACAAGAGGTGGGAGGGAAAGGGAGGGAGAAGGGAAATTGCATGGAAATGGAAGGAGACCCTCAGGGTTATACAAAATTACATACAAGAGGTAGCGAGGGGAAAGGGAAAAATAATACAAGGGGGAGATATGAACTGCAGTAGAAGGGGTAGAGAGAGAAGAGGGGAGGGGAGGGGAGGGGAGGGGAATAGTAAAGGATTGGAAAGGCAGCAGAATACAACAGACTCTAGTATGGCAATATATAAATCAATGGAAGTGTAACTGATGTGATTCTGCAATTTGTATACGGGGTAAAAATGGGAGTTCATAACCCACTTGAATCAAAGTGTGAAATATGATATATCAAGAACTATGTAAGGTTTTGAACAACCAACAATAAAAAAAAATTCAAAAAAAAAAACAAACAACAACAAAAAAAAAATAAAAAAATAAAAAAAATAAATAAAAATGAGAACATGGTTTTGAGAAAAAGGAAAAAGCAATATATTGCTTTGACAGAAAAGGAGAAACCACTGAGCCACAAAAAAACCACTGAGCCATAAAAAGCTCAGCCCTTTTTAATATTTTATTTAGAGAGAGAGTCTTGCTGAGATGCTTAGGGTCTCACTAAATTGCTGAGGCTGGCTTTGAACTTGTAATCCTCCTGCTTCAGCCTCCCCAGCTGCTGGGATTACCAGAGTGCACCACCAGGCCTAGCAGAACAGTGTATTTTTAAAGAAGCTATCAAAGGCTACATTCCAGATGTTTCCTTTAGGGGGATTATGATTCACTTCTTAATTTGGGACAAAGAGAAGAGGAAAAAACTTGTCTGTTTTAAGATAAGTTTCTGTGACGGAGCAGCAAGGGATGTTTCATTCAAAGCATGAAGTGGACCAATGTTACAAGAGGACAGTGAATTTCCACATCTATCAAACAATTAACATTGTAGATAAACCATGAATGTCATACATAGATATAAGCATCACACATTTATTATAGAAAACAGAAAGGGGGAGAAATAAATTACAGTAGAGGGGGTAAAGAGAAAAGAGGGGAGGGGAGGGGGGAGGGGGGATAGCAGAGGATAGAAAAGGCAGCAGAAAAAAAAAAAAGATTTGAACTGATATTTCTCCAAAGAAGATACACAAATATACAATAAGCACAAGAAAAATTGTTCAATGTCATCAGTCATTAAGATAGTGAAATCAAGATCCAATGAGATATCACTTTATAATTCATTTTCAAAAGCAGACAATAACAAAGGTTGGCAAAAATGTACAGAAGCTGGAGATCTCATCATGGCTCATACATACATGTTGATGGAAATGTGTAAGTAATACACCACTTTGGAAAAAATTTGGCTAAAAAATTATGATAAATATAGAGGTACCATAGGAACCCATCAATTCCTCCTAGAAACATACCAAAAAGTTAAGAAAACACATTGCCACCAAAAATTTATATGCAAATATTAATAAAACTTATACACAAATGTTTAATATTATGTATACCAAAGTGTAAACAACCCAAGTGTATATCACTAGATGAATAAAGAAAATGTAGCATAAAAAAAGAAAACAGAACATTTCTGATCTTAGAACACGATGATTTTTATCCCTAAATTATGATTTTATTGTAAAATCAAAATAATTTTAAAACCTACATTTTTAAAAATTCAAAATGCCTGTCTAATTTACTCACTTTAATAGCTATCTTTAGATTGCTCAGGGAACTCTAGCATAGTTAACATTTGAAAGTTTACTTTTTCTTTCTTTTCTTTTCTTTTTTTTTTTTTTTTGCTGAAAAGGTTCTAAAAGGGTCTAAAAGGTTGTTGTATATAGAAAACATTAAACACTAATCTCAAGCA
Organism: Callospermophilus lateralis; assembly: GCF_048772815.1. NCBI lineage: Eukaryota > Metazoa > Chordata > Mammalia > Rodentia > Sciuridae > Callospermophilus > Callospermophilus lateralis. The sequence goes on from NW_027516097.1 coordinate 616,313, forward strand.
TCTAGAGCAAATATCCTAATTGGATAGCAGGCTAGAAAAAATCTTACTACGTTTTAAAGACATTCTTATTCTGAATGTTTAAATTATTTGTTATAAATTTACTAAAGTTATGTAGATCAAAAGGCATTTGGACTAAGTTTCTATAAGTCAACTTAGTACATGCAAACAGACAACTCAGGAGCATATAAACATACCTAAAACTTAGATTTAACATTTGCTAGTTTCAAAATTCAAACTTTTGACCAGATATTGAAAGCAGTCAACTTTTAAATGTGAGTTTTCAAAGTTGTTGAGATCAGGTAGAAAATTTATGCCTTAAAGACAATGGCAAGGCCTGGTGAGCAAGTTTTTTTTTCTAGAGACAGACAAAACAAAACAACAACAGAAAAATACTTTAGGTAGAGAAAACTAATTATGCCTTAATTATGCAAAGCAAAAATATACAACTTAATCATGAAGAATAAAAAACTCAGTAAATTCACTTGATGTGATGGGTTAGGGCAATTTATAAGGTCTAATAAAGCAATCATGGGTGGATTTAATTCATTTTCTTTTGATAGAGGCCCATCTGATGACTGAAGCAAAGACTATGTGGGGAAGATAAAGCTATTGCAGCCCTCAGAGTCTGCCTAATAAGACAGTTGTCAAATTAACAAACATGAAAGAATTACAATAAATTAGTGGCAATTTTAGGAATTTGGGCCATAATATACTCTTTTTTTTTTTTTCGGTACCAGAGATTGAACTCAGGGGCACATGACCACTGAGCCACAAACCAGCCCTATTTTGTATTTAATTTAGAGATAGGGTCTCATTGAGATGTCTAGTGCCTCACTTTTGCTGAAGCTGGCTTTGAACCCTCACTCCTCCTGCCTCAGCTTCCTGAGCCACAGGAAGTGCACAACAGGCATGCACCACAGTGCCTGGCTCATGATCTACTCTTCCAAAACAAAACCAAACAAATTAGTGTTCAACCAAATCAAAATAATCCTGGATTTTTAAAAAAAATCTTACTAACCAGTACCCCAAAGCAAAGGTATAGAACAGTTTACTTAAGTTCCTGGCAGCTGAAGTCCCAAATGGGTCACTTGAGCCCAACCAAGAAAAGCTCAATGGCAGCAGATACCCAGTACAGCAAAATGATAACCAGTACTACCAAAAATGGTAGTCCAAGTATTACTGGGTGGCCCAGATTCTGCTTGGGGAAGAAAGAAGCTAGGCCATAATACTCACCACTCCAGAAATAGTGGGAATAAAATTGGTAGGAAAATAGTTTTTATTCGAAGTTAGCTTTGAAGGAAGATGGAAGAAACTTCATTGTTTCAAAAGTTGCAACTACAATGAGCCACATATGGTGAAACACATGTGCAATCTTAGTGACTTGGGAGACTAAGGCAGCAGGATGGCAAGTTCAAAGCCAGCCTCAGTATCTTAGCAAGACCCTGTCTCAAAAGGAACTGGGGATGTAGTTATAGCTCAGTGGTAAAGCACCCCGGGGTTTAATTCCCAGCTTGCTACACACACACACACACACACACACACACACACTCACAGCAAGCTCTGGGAGGAGGAAAGCTTTAAAGAATGAAAGGGGTGCATTAGGACAAAAGGAGTTACAAGGTTCTGCCTCCTTCAGAATCGTTGTTTTAAAGGAGTTTCCCAAGTTCCAAGTACCCTCCCCAGCCTCCTCATTATATAAGTTAGGACCTCTGGGGACCAGCATCTGTGTCTTCCTTTTAGAAGTTTTCTTTATAATTTAGAATGGGAAAAGACAGATGTCAGAGATGGAGAAATAGATTGAAGTAACAGGGAGGGAGCCTCCCCAATTTCCCTTCTTAGCAAGAGGAAGGCATTCTCTGTTTCAGATGGTGAGGGATGGTAGCAAGTTTAGTCTGTTTCATTGGAAGATTCAATTGTAGATCACATAAGGGAAGAAAACATGGAGGTTAACAAGGGGTTGGGCTTGAGATAATTTATGAAACAGGATTATGAAATAGGATTTGCTGATGAATTGGTTATACAATATGAGAGGAAGTGAGGTGTCAAAGCAGACACTTTTTTTATTAGCTAGAGAAATTCAAAGAATAAAATTTGACTTACTAAGGGAAGCACGTGGGAGCAAGTTTGGAGGGAATTATAGAGAGTGGAAGTCAGGAGTTTGGTTTTAGATACATTAAGTCTGGAGATGACTATTAAATGTCCAAGTATAGATGTCAAGCAGACAACTGGCTATGAGACTGGAGTTCAGGTGAGAAATTGGACATGTAATTAATTGCCTGTAGTATACAGGTCTCTTTCAGAACTTGTTCAGTACATAAGTTCCCTAAAATACTTGCCTTAGGGGCCAACCCCACCACTTGGGAACATTTTCCTCCCTCTGAGAAGGAACCTGCCTGGGGGGAGACTGCAGCCATTGACCCTGATAGGCACCAAAGAAGATGAAAGTGGGGACTGCCCCTCAGGCCTGGGTAACTGCAGGCTAACTAAATCTGCATATTCCCTGCCTTTTGTCCCTTAAAGTTCTCTTAATTTTTAGATTAAGAGATGGAATTTCTGAAACAATTAAATGTCTTCCATCTTCTTGCAAAATTAGCTTTAGCAGAGCGCAGTGGCCCATCCCAGCAACTTGAGAGGAAACTGAGACAGGAATCTTGCAAATTCGTGACCAACCTCAGGGAGACCCTGTCTCAAACTGAAAAATAAAGGAATGTGGCTCAGTGGTTAAACACCTCTGTGTTCAATCCACCCCCACCCCACCCACATGCAAAAAAAAAAAAAAAGTTGGCTTCAAATAAAACCCATTTTCCTACTAATTTGACTCCAAATATTTCTGAAGCAGTGAACCTTATGGACTTCTTTATGTAGTAGTCTCTTTCCTTCCTGGGCAGGATCTTGTGCCACTCATTATTAACAATATAATGAGGTATCTCAGTGTGTATTTCAACACAAATTAATGTTTTACTTTGAAATGTGTCTCCAGGTCAAATTTCTTTCTTTCTCCTTCCTGCCTTTCTTCACCATCTGGTGGGCCCCTTACACAGTTTTGCCCTTGCCTTCTGATTGCTCAAGAGGGGCAAACGCTTGCCATAACAACTGGAGTCATGTCTTTCTCATTGGCCTGTACTTCCTCAAGGGCCCTAGGGTACTAGGTGCTGGAGTGGGTACTGGACTAGCATAACTAATGCTAAATATAACAGGAACAAGAAAAGGCACACAGTAAGTTTTGGTGTGTGTGTGTGTGTGTGTGTGTGTGTGTGTGTGTGTGTGTGTTTGTTTACTTGTTTTAGGTAGTGGATGGAATCTAGGGATGCTTTACCACTGAAGTATATCCTCAGCCTTCTTTTTTTTTCTTCTTCATTTTCTTTTGAAATGGGTGCCTTACTAAGTTGCTGAGGGTCTTGCTAAATTCCTAGAACTTCTGTTCCTTCTGCCTCAGCCTCCAGAGACCCTAGGTTTACAGGTGTTTGCCACCATGCCTGACTCAGGCAGTAATTTCTTCAGAAGAATATAAACCTAGCAAAGGCCTATACATAACCTCTGATATATATTATTCATCCCATGTAACTATGTATTAGTATTAAATTCTCATGCTTATGGAATCCAGTTGACTCCTCTTTCATACTTCTATTGTAATCCATTTCAAACTTCACTTTGTTTTGATAAATATAGCTAAAATGTTAGTATATTATGTCTAGAAATAACCTGTCATAAGAAGAAACCTGATAATCTGATTAAATGCAAAATTTGCCTTACATTCCCAACAAAATTGCTTAAGAACTCTTTCCTTATGATCTGAATAACTAGCTAGGCCAAATTCCTTTTTTATTTACTTTACTTCAGAATTTAAATAATTTTTCTCAAGATGTTTTCTTTGACTTTGTAAAGACAAGAAAATTATGAGCATGTTGTATCACTTGTTTATTTAACTACCTCTAGTTTTTCCTCACTGGTTATAAAATAAACTCTAAATTGCAGGTTTTAAAATAAACTAGGGTTTATTCCATGGCTTTTATTTGAGCTGCATAGTAATGTTAGTCTGTGGTGCTCCCCAGAGAAGAAAATTAAAGAATGAGGTCTTGAAACATCTGGGGAGACATGATTAGGTGGGTTTTAGGAGGGCTCTTTGGGGAACAACCTGAAGATTCACAAGCTGACATCTGGGGCGGGAGTTCAAAATATAACATAGAAGGCAAGTTTAGAAAAGTGGGGTTAAATTCCATTGGTCCTAAATGGCTTTCATTAAGAATTTTATTTGGGTTGGACTACTATAAAATGGTATTTAATAACAGTCAAACCATTTTATAGCATATGAAAAGGGGACTAAGGTAATAAAATGTTCCTTAGGAATATGATCTAAACTATAATATGCAGGTTAGTTTGGTCCAGAGACTGTACTCTCTTTTTGAGTATTCTGGTATTAGTACAGTCAATCAGAAAATGTTTGGGATTGGCTTAATTGCATATCTATTTCTTTTAATTAATACTGCACTTCTGGTCTCAGCAAAGGAATATACAGAGTTTGATAGTGAACAACCAATATAATGTCTTTCCTGGAGTCATGACCTGTGTCCATTTTAAATGAGATTTTCTTTAGGTTTAAAAATAAGAATGAAGATTGATTCTTCACCCTTTTTGTGCATGTGTGTGTATGTGTGTATATCACATATAACTAAAAAGAACAAATAAAAAACTTTTTAAAAAATTAGGAGAGTGGCATCCATTTACATTTTAAAAAGTTCTTTACTATCTGGCTTGAGAGAGCACAGCTGGATTTTCATATCTGCCTTTGCATTTAATCTTTTGTAAAATACTGCTTTGGTTGAAATGTTTGAGGAAACTCCACACTAATACAACTATGTAGCTGGTCTTTTCAGATAATGTAGTTATTCTTCTTTGATACAACACTCAAATTCAACAATTGCTAGTTTGTTTTTTTCTTTTTAGTTTTGGGTACCTGGTATTGAACTCAGGGTCAGTTGGTCACTGAGCCACATCTCTAGCCCTATGTTGTATTTTATTTAGAGACAAGATCTCACTGAGTTGCTTAGCACCTCACTTTTGCTGAGCCTAGTTTTGAACTCATAGTCCTCTTGCCTCAGCCTCCTGAGCTGAAGCTGAGCTGAAGCTCCAAAATCCTCCAGGATTACAGGCCTGCAACACTGTGCCTGGATGATAATTGCTAATTTCTTAAGGGTTACCTGCATTGTGGAATTTGAAACTTTATCAATAAACTTCATGCATACACTTAAATTAAGAAGAAGAAGAAGAAGAAGAAGAAGAAGAAGAAGAAGAAGAAGAAGAAGAAGAAGAAGAAGAAGAAGAAGAAAAAGGAGAAGGAGAAGGAGAAGGAGAAGCAGAAGAGGAGGGGGAGGAGGAGGAGGAGGAGGAAGAGGAAGAGGAGGAAAAGGAGGAGGAGGAGATGATTTTGATGGTGCTTTGCTTACACATCAGGGCCTAAGAAGTTATGTCACCATTCTGAGCCATGCAGGTACTCAGAGGCCTGTGAGTCTTGATTCCAGGGAACCCAGGCACTGAGTGAGCTGGGCAGCAGACCATTGTGTCATCCACATTGTTCTGGTTCTGCAGGAGTGCTGGCTGTTCAAGTTAAGGGGTCATGGCATCTTCCACTGAGATTTCAAAGGAAGGCCTGAGAGGCTGAGCAAAGCATAGCAGAGTCATAATCCCTGTGTAATGTCCCTGAGAAGGTGATGCATAAAGCTATGAAGGTGAAGCTGAAGCTGGATTGGAGACCCCAGGAATTAAAAGATGCTGGTAATGTAGACTGTCTGCTGAAAAAAGCTCCTGGTTGTGGAGAAAGCCAAGCTAAAAGAGAGACCATGTACACTACAACAAGTGTGGCAAAGTGGTGGGGCTTCCCAAATTCTTTGGAAATAACACCTCATGCAGATGTGTCCTAGATGCTATATGTGGAGTTATAAGAACTGTTTGTCCAGTGGATTTTGATCCTGTTTTGGCCACATCTTTTCTTTTTGTGACACCATTCTTCCCTTTAGAAATGGGAATGTTTACTCTGTGCCACAATATTGAATATATATAACTTGCTTTTGATTTTTAAAACAGCTTACAACCAAGAATTTGCCTTGAATCTTAGAGGACACTTTGGATGTAGACTTTTGGACAATACTGAAACTGTTAGGAATCTGAGACTCTTGGAGATGAACATGTGAATTTTGTATTGTGAGATGGAGATAAGCTTTTGGGGGCCAGGGATAGAATGTTATGATTTGGATATGAGATGCTCCCATAAGTTCCTATTAAAGTAGGAATAATCAGAGATAAAAGGATTGAATTATGAAAGCAATAATCTAATCAGTCCATCCTAGTTTGAATAGACTGATAGGATGGTAACTGTAGGTAGCTGGGTCATGACTAGAGATAGGTCACTGGGCAAAATACCCTAGAAGGATGAATCTTCCTGTAGATCTTCCCAATCCTTCTCCCTGACCCTGCTGTGAGTTCAGCAGCTTTCCTCTGCTGGGCCCTTCCCCTATGGTGTGCTGCCTCATCTTAAGCCCAGAGCAATGAAGTTGGCCATCTATGGACTGAAACCTCTGAAACTGTGAGCCTCGAATAAATTTTCCTCCTCTAAATTGTTTTGGTAAGGTATTTTGGTCACAGAGATTTCAAAGATGACTAAAACAGGTACTATGTGTAGTTTTCTCCTTATAGAATCAGTGCATTGTAAGAACATTTTTAAATATACAATTATGTGTCGTTAATTCAATTTTGGTTCACACATTCTCTCTCTCTTTTTTTGTTAATAATACATTTTTAGAGTAGCAGATAAATGACTCTGGGACATTGCCTGGGCTATGAATTTTTTTGTGGGGCGGGCGGTACTGGGTATTGAACTCAGGGGCACTCAGCCACTGAACCACATCCCCAGCCCTTTTTTGTATTTTATTTAGAGGCAGGGTCTCACCGAGTTGCTTAGCACACCACTTTTTTGCTGAGGCTGCCTTTGAACTTGCCATTCTACCTTCTCAGTGTCCCTAGATGCTCAGATTACAGGTGTGTGCCTCTGTGCCAGGCTGGGCTACAATTTAAAGAAACATAATCATAATACCTGGAAGGCTAAGTCAAGTATTCCATGAAGGTAAGACATTGAAAACACAGAAGCAGAGTATGTCTGGTTCTGCAAGTTTCAGAAGTAGATGAAATCTACTAACAGTAGAAAGTAAAGATAAAATGTGCAGATGTGTAAAAACACCGCTATAGAACTAAAGTGCTGGGGACTAAGATGCAGGTACAGCTTTCAAGGCCAGTTCTTGTGGTGTATCCTCTGCATTTCTATTTCATCCTCCCTCTAAGTCTCATTTCTTAAATATGTGAAACGAGGAAAAATAGTGCCTATCTTATGTTATTGCTACCAAGACTAAAATGAGGTAAATTATGCAAAGTACTTAGCACAGTGTATGATGCACAGTGAATACTAAATAAAAATGTCAGTTACTTCTTGTTAGCATTGTTCCTATAGCTTTCATTCAGAGAAGAAAAATCACTACAGGTGTACAGACTAAGGAGTTTATTATAGGGATTAGACATATAGTTTGGTAGTTTGTCAGACTGCATAGTCTTTTACCTGTGATTGAGTCTAAAATAACAATAGTTCAACTGAGCTATCACTTGGAAAGTGCTGGGTAACAAGTGGGGGACAATAAGGGCAAATTAGAACTGCAGTGATGAAATGAAACCATGAGAACAACTAGACCCTTAGTGGTGTGAGGAACCTGCTGAAGAAAGTGGTGCTTAGGCTATGGAGCATTACATCTACCTAGCCCAGGACAAAAAGAAGGAATCTGGGGTGATCTGAAGAAGCTGTTTAAGTCCTGATGGTGCCCCATACCTAAAAGTTAACTAGAAAACCAGTGTGACCTGCCATAATTTCTGGTGCCATACCCAAACTTGAGAGCACAAAAATGGCAGTTAAAAAAAAAATTCCACCACCCAAACCTCAATGGTTAATTTTGGGTGTTAACTTGATGGGAGTGAGGTATATCTGGAAAATTAGTACGGTATATTTCTATATCTGTTAGGGTGTTTCCAGATAAAATTGGCATGTTGGTCAGTGAACTGAGTTGGGGAGACCTGCCCTGAATGTGAGTGGCACCATCCCAGACTAGAGGCTCAGATGCAACAAAAATAGCAGAAAAGATGGACAGTCTCTATTGCTGTCTCTGTCTGTCATCTCTTCCTCTCCCTCCCTCTCCTCTCTCCATGTCTGTCTGTCTGTCTCTCACCTTCTTGGTTTGAGATTTAACCATTTGCTTCTAAACACATTTCTGCCATGATGTTCTGCTCCCACCAGAGGCCAAACCAATAGGGACAACCAAGCTTGGACTTGAACTTCCAAAACTGTGAGCTATAGAAAATTGCTGTCAATTGACTTAGGCATTTCATTGTAACAATATAAAGATGACTAAAAGAGAAGATTGGTAATGAGGAGTGGGGCCATTACTCTAACTATACCTGAAGATATGTAGAAGCCTTTGGAATTGGCTAAGAGGGAGAAGCCAGAAAAGTGTGGAGGATCAGCCTTGAGAAAGCCTAGAATATTGTAAGTGAAGCATTTAGGGGCAATTATGGGTAGCCCAGACCAGAATGCTGACAGAAATGTGGATAGTAAAGGCTGACTGTCGCGGTCTCAGAAATGAGGATTTTAATGGAAACTGCAAGAAAGTCTCCGCTTGTTATACTGTGGCAATGAATTTGAAAGCCTCATGTCTATGCCCTGAGACGTAGTGGAAGATCAATCATAAAGGCAATGAACTAGATCATTTGGCAGGGAAGATTTCAAAATATCAAATCATCAGGTTGTGGGCAAATCATTGGCTATTTTAAGCTAGTTTTTCGGTTAAAAATTAGAAGCAAAAGAAACAGAGCAGCAATAGATGAAAAATTTGCAGTCTGGCCAGGAAAAGAGTGAAAAAGCATGTAAGGGTGTGAGAAGGAGGGTGCAGTTAGTTGCTAAGGAAATTAGAACCCATAAAGGAAGCCAAATGCTTTACATATGGACAGTAGGAAAAATGCCACAGAGATAGCTCAAAAGTCTTGGAGGCTGCCCCTCTCACAGGTTTGGTAGTTTAGAAGTAAAAATTTAGAACTTCCAGGACAAAATTCTTCCAGGAAAGGGATACCCTGTATATCCAGGACCACTTTGAAATTTCTTTTCCTAAGTTCAACCAACAAAGCACCTCACAGCCCATGACATGGTGCAAGTTGGCCCAGGTTCAGTTTTTCCTTGTGTCAGACCTTGACTCATTGATGTGATGCTGGTTCTGGAAACATCCAAAGTGGAAAGTTATAGGGTTATGGTGGCTTCCACCATGATTTCAAAGGAAAATCTGGTGGCCAGGCAGTGTGGGTTGGGACCAGAGCTCCTGTATAGAGCCCCGATGGGGTGAGGCCTAGTGAAGTTATAGAAGTAAAGCCAAAGCCAAAGGGGAGAAGAGAGAGCAAGAGGTGCAGGCAACATATAATACCCACCAGAGAAATTGGCAGGCAGTGCGCAAAGCCAGCTAGCTTCAGAGAGCTGAAATGTGGGATGTACCTGCAAATCCATAAGAGCAGGGCTGCTCAAACCTTGAGAACCCACCTCCTGTTACAGTGTGCCTTGCAAGCTGGACATGGAGCTTCAGTCTTATTTGGGTCCTATTCCTCCTTTCTATTTTCCTATCCCTCCCTTTTGGTATAGAAATATTTTTCCAGTGCCTGTCCCACCAGTGTATCTTAAAAAGATAATGATTTGATTTTCATTTTTAAAAGGGTTCACAGCTGAGAGTTTACCTTGAGTCTCAGATGAGACTTTGGGATTAGATTTTGAGCAAAATGGAACCATTAAGACTTTGGGATTTTTAGAGTCAGAATTTTGCATTGTGAGATGGATAGAAAACCTTGGGGACCAAGGGAAGATGATATGGTTTTGATGTAATTTGAATGTCCTCTTGAGGCCTATTATGTTAAAGATTTGGTTACCATGGTGGCATTATTGAAAGGTGCCGTTTGGGCTTTTAAAAGGTGAGGCTTATGGGAAGTCCTTGAAGAGGACTGAAGAGGTGTCTCTATAATAGGATCTGAGGAGTTGCTGAAAGGAAAAGGGAACTTAATTTGGACTAAATGGGTCCTTGATATGAAGGAAAAGGACTTCAGTATGTGCCATTCAGAGGCATGGTGGTCTATTTAGGAAATTAGATACACATTCAAAGGAGAATACAAGTTATTTCAAGAGTACAAGATGCCTCTTGGAATTCCCAGTTCTTCTTCTAAAGGAAAGTTGGTACAGAATGGGTATGGGAAAGTATGGAGGACTGATATCAGTATAGTGATTTCAAGATGATTTATGGTGATCTGGTCAGTCTTTGCATCCTTAGGCTGACATGGTCTCCATTATTGTATCAATAAATGACACTGGAAAGTCTCCTGCATTATCATCGTGAGTGGCAACACTTGCAGACATCCTAAGAGAGCTCCTGTATTTCAGAAATATTCTTCCTTACTTTCATTGTGGAATAGCCATGCAATTTCCCTGTAATAGTTAGCATCCATCACCCCAGACAGCACAGTAAGTACCTTCCTTGATTCAGAGGGATGAGGAGTCCAAAGTAGCCATGTGACAGTCTTACATTCAGTTCAGTGGAATCATTGTCTTGGTGGAAGCATTCTTGCATTTGAAACTAAGACTCTTAGGCCAGCAGAGCATAAGGTTACAGGAATGGGAAGCTAACATTGTCCTACTGGGTCACCAGGAATGTTAGTGAGTGACACTATTTCTACTTTCACTCCTTGATTCTTGGACTTTAATCCTAGCTATAGGAGTAAAAGCACTATATATTGGATGCTGATTCAGAGCATATATAGCATGACACAGTCAGCCTTCCATAACTGTAGGTTCCACATTCATGGATTCACCAAACGGCAGATTTAAAATATCTCCCCCAAGTTGCATCTGTTTTGAATATTTGCCAATTTTCTTCTTGCCATTATTTCCTAATAAAACAGAACAACTATTAACATAGCACTTAGATTGTATTAGTCATTATAAGTGATGATAATTTAAACTACACTGGAAAATGGGCATGAGTTACATGCAAATATTATGCCATTTTATATAAAGGACTTGATCATCTGCAGATTTTGGCATCTTCAAGAAGTCCTGGAACCAATTCCTCATAGTGAAGGACAACTGCACAGCCTTCTGGAGAACCTTTATCAGCTCTGAAGGTGTTGCCATCTATCTGGCTCTATAATTGTGTCTTCAAAATGCTATTCTACTGTTATGTCAAAAGAGCTACTCAGGATAGATTGGGGAATATGATAATGCCACTAAATTTCATGAACCTGGGCCCGTTGCTGAATTTCTCTGGCTATGAAGTGAGTTCCTGGATTACAAGAAATGCTCTATGGAATGCCAACATGGTATTCATTAAGTCATTCTTTTAAGTCCACAGTTTTGTGAGAAGCATTTGTATGCAGGAAAATCTGTATCTGGAATTAAGTATCTATTCTAGTAAGGACAAAATGCTGCCCTTTTCATGATGGAAGTTATCCAATATAATCAACCTGTTGTCAGGTGGCTTACTGATTGCTCTAGTGAATGGTGCCATAACAGAATTCAGTGTTGGTCTCTGCAGCTGGCATATTGGTCACGTGGTCATAGCCAGGTCCACATTGGTGAGTGAAAGTCCACATTGCTGATTCCATGCATGACCTCCCTTCCTGGCACCATGATCACTTTGATCACAAGCCCATTGAACAATGAAAGGACTGCCCAGAAGAAGAGGTTAACTAATTATTTTATCCATTTGGTTTTAAATCCTTCTCTGGGGGCTAGGGCTATAGCTCAGTGTTAGAGCACTTGTCTCTGACATATGAGGCATTGGGGTTGATCCTCAGCACTACATAAAAATAAACAAAAAAAAATATAAAGGCATGCTGTCCATCTACAACTACAAATTTTTTTTAAATCCTTCTCTGATTATGTCACCCTTGAGTGATCATTCAAATGGATGTAAATATCTTCATGTTTTTTCCTATTTAGAAGACATCTATCTATATGCCTCTTCCCCAAATTTTCTTGTCAACTATTTTCCAATCATGTCCCTTCAAAATCCCTGAAAATCCAGCTAATTCATTGATCATAGCCCATGAATCTACGTATGTAATCACATGTCTGGCTATTTCTCCTTCCAAGCAAAGAGAACAACCAGGTCGAGGGCTTGAAGTTCAATCCACTGGGAGGATTCCCCTTCACCACTGCCTTCAAGGATGTTCCTACTGGCATCTGTAAGGCAATAGCATATCATGTAAAACCATGTCTAAACTAGGCTGAATCCTTTTCTTCCTCTGTCAGTTTATCATGGAAACTTCCTGTAGGGTAAAAGGTGCAGTCTTGGAGACAGAAGGCAGTGTAACAGGGCTGCCACTTCTTCATAGAAATTACTTGGGCTTTCATGGCCTGCTCACGCCCATGACACATATACCACTTCTATTTGATAATGGAGTGCTATTGTACACAACCAACTTTATAGATTTATGGGCCAGATAGCACCCAGATTATGATGGGAAGCTCAGGTTTTATGTTAGCTTAGCCCAAAGTTAAACATCAGTCTTTACTAAGGCCAGGCTGCAGGCCAAGAGTTGTTTCTCCAATGGCCAATAGTTATCTGTGGAGGATGATAAGACTTTTTTCCAAAATCCTGAGGGCCTATATTTTGATTTACCTATAGGGACCTGCTAACATCTCCAAACAGTATCTCTGACACTTCAAATACCATTCATATGCAGGATCATATGATTCAAGAATCAGAGAAGCTTGCACAGCAGTCTGGAGCTATTGAAGATTCCTCTCCTATTCTGGGTCCCATTCAAAGCTAGCAGGTTTTCAGTTCATATAGTAAATGTCTGAGAGTAGAACACTCGAATGAGGAACATGTTTTCTTTAAAGTCCACAGAAAACCACTTCCCATTGTGTTCCTGTTTTGGGTTGTAGGAAAGGCCAGATGCAACACTTATTCTTAGCCTTAGAAAATAGATCTTAATATGCATCCTACTACTGGACCTCTAGAAATTTCACTAAGGTAGAAGATCTCTGAATATTGTTGAATTATTTCCTAGCCCCCTAGCATGTAAATATCATATTGATAAGTCTAGGGTAGGTCTTCTTCTCACTCACTAAGTCCAATCAACTTAAATTCTGCCAATGTAATAAACGATGTAGAATCTTCTGGAAGGGGAATACAACCAATATTCATGCAAATTAAATTATTCATAGGGCTAGAGAGTTGATGTATCCCTGATGTAGTTCAGTGAAGGTGTATTGATGGCCTTGCCATCTGAAAGCAAACTGCTTCTGGTGGGTATTGATGACAGCAACAGAGAAAAAGGCATTAGCTAGATCAATAGCTACATATCAGATGCCTCATAGGGATGTGTTAATTTGCTCAAGCTAGGAAACCACATCTGGTATAGCAGTTGGAATTGCCATCTGTTTCAGCTTATGATAACTCTCTGTCATTCTCCAAACTCCATATATCTTCCATATAAGACAAATAGACTATTTGAATGGGGATATGGTGGGAATCACCACCCCTGCATCCTTCAAGTGTTTGATGGTGGCACTAATCTTAGCAGTCCTTACAGGATGTAGTAAAACTTTCACTTTAGTATTTTCCTAGGTAGGGGAAGTTCTACTGGTTTCCATCTGGTCTTTCCTGTTGTAATAGTCTTCTCTCTGTGGGTTAGAGAACCAATGTGTTTACACTGGAAATGGCAAGATTGTTTTCCTCTACTGAGCATAAATGGAGGGATCATGAGCAATTTACGTTCAGTTACAAAGAAATACAGATGGCTTTACTGCTGCTTGTCAATATTATGACTATACATTTTAGACTGCTATACGTTAAGCCTGTGGCATGTAGGAAGCATTCTATAAATATTTTCAATTATTATTAACCTCCGACTCCCTGAATGCCAATTATTTGGTTCTCTATCCAGGAGTCTTATTTTAAATTATAGATTCTACTTTCTTCCAGTGGTCTATTCCTGCCCTGGAGTTTTTCGGTGATACTATAGTTTTCTGTTACTGACTGCTTGCTTTACAATACATATTCTAGGCCTTTGCTGCTGTCACTTGCTACTCCCATGGTTCTTGCATTAGTCTGTTCAGCTGATAAAACAAGATACACCATACACATGATGCCTTAAACAACAGACCTTTATTTTCTTTTATGACTATAGGCTGGAAGTCTAAGATCAAGGTTCTAGTTAATTGTTTCTGGTAAGTATTCTCTTTCTGGCTTGTAGGAAGGGGTCCTCTCACATTCTCAGTATATTGTCTTATGCATTTTTCTTAGTGTGTGCACATGGTAGATTGGAGAGCATGGGGGAATAGAGGGAGGACTAGCTTTCTGGTATCTCTTATAAAAACACCAAATCAATTGGATCAGGCTCCACCCATATGACTTCATTTTACTTTACTTCCTCAAAGGGCCACAGCAACACTGGGGATTAGGCTTCAACATATGAATTTTGAGGAGGATACAAACATTCAGGTTGTAACAGGTCTGCTCCCAGCCTGTTACTCCATCTTCTCCTAGGTTACTTTCTTTGCCCTGGGAGTTCCCACATTTGCTTGGCTGTGGCTATTTCTTTTCTATGCTGACCATTCAAGTGAGTCAAATATTCTTAACCATTGTTTCCTATTTACCCAGTGTATTTAAACATATTAACATGATAAACAATAAAGCCATTAAATTATTCTATTTAATTTCATTTATTTTGTTTTATTAATTACTAGGATAGCATGATGCATTTCCATGGAAAGGCATAAAGTAACAATTTCATTTGTTAGTATACATTTTTAAAACATGTGTTTTCAAAGTTATTACAACATATTATTGGGAAAATAGTCTTGTCTAGTGTTTTGACTTGCCTCAAAACTGAGTAATAAGGAAGCCACTAGTAGTTCTATTTATTTAACTTTGATTGACCGTATTCACTCTTTCTGATTCATCCCTATCACTTCCTATTCTCTCCTGGCACTTTTCACACACACAGACACACACCACACAAAGGAGAAGGAGGAAGAGATGAAGGGTGGGGAGTGGAATAATAACTCTCAACAATCCACTGAGGTAAATATTTATAGATGTGAGGACTGAGTATTTAAAAACCATTTTAATAGATAATTTCCATAAATTATAATAACCTTGGGAACAGAGGTGACTCTAGTGTTGGTGGCACCAGCAGCAGCAACTGCTGACTCAAGTCCCTGAAAGGTGAAGCAGAGATTGACAGCAGCAGTGGATCATGGAACATGCACCACCAGGGCCTTGACCAGGAATGGGTAAGATTTCAGCATTGAATTTTGGCTTCTTCAGTAGCAATAACCACTAAAGAATATTCTCCTGGACATTCATTTTATGATATTTTATTTGAAATAGTACTGAGAAAAGTACTTTTGTTAAATCATTACTTTAAACTTTTAAGAAAATTGATATTTTGACCCAAACCATACATATATAAATTATATATATATATATATATATATATATATATATATATATATATATTAAACCTTATTTTTATTTATTTATATGTGGTGCTGAGAATGGGATCCAGTGCTTCATACATGCTAGGAAAGTGCTCCACCACTGAGTTACCACCCTAGCACCCAAAACCATAAATCTTTAGGAGTATTAGTTATACATAAACTGGAGGCAGAGAAATCTTGTCTGAACTCCAAATCCTTCTTTTATTAGTTGTACCACTTTGGTAAGTCGTTCAACCTCTTAACCCACATTTGCTCATAAATAAAATGAGGATAATTATATTACCTAGTTCATGGTTTTGTGATCAGTATTAAACTATATCATGTATGTACAGTGATTAATAGTGTCTGGCATGCAGTAAGTAATCAATAAATGTTAGCCATATACTTATATTTTGATGAATGGATAAAGATGAATGAGGCTTTAGTGTGTTGGGGAGGCTGGTTTCAAACTTCTGGACTAAAGTGATTCTCCTGCCTCAGGCTCCCAAGTAACTGGAACTACATGTGCAAAACACTGTGCCCAGCCAGTCATATATTTTTTAAAGTTCAAAGAATGAAAATTTAAGTTTGACAATATCCTTAATGGGAATGCTTAAAGACATATAAATAAATAACTATGATTCAGTATGAAAAATGGTTTAACAGAAGTATCTAAAAGTACTATAGGAAAACAAAACAAAACAAAAAAGTAATTGGTAGGGTTAATGGGGAATACTGTGGAAATTACATGGTTGTTTAGTTCGAACAGAGAGAGGAGTATACCTCCCCAAGGAGAACACATTGATGAATGTTATTTAGGGAGAAACATCAAAGGCAAGAAATACTGAGAGTGGATGAGGGCCTGAAATAATCATTTAATGTTAGTTAAAACTGTTGAAATGGTTTTCTGTGTAATGCAAAAATTCTCAACTGTTTTCACTATTATAATCTTATTCACATCTGCAATTCTTTTTTCTACTCCATTTTTAAAATTTAAATTTTATTTTAAAAATCCTTTTTCATAAAATGTTATAACAGTCAAAAAAGTTAATATAGTTTCAAATTGAATGAAAAAAAGTAGAATCTAGAAAAAGGAAAATGATAGACTCTCTAAAGTCAAAACTGAGAGTTTATTATTCTATTATATCTGCCTTGCAAATTTCAAATAAGAGTTCTTTTTAAATTTTAATTTGTTATATGTGACAGCAGAATGCACTACAATTCATAGTGTACATATAGAGCACAATTTTTCATATCTCTGGTTGTAGAGTCACACCATTCAAGTCTTTATACATGTACTTAGGGTAATGATGTCCATCTCATTCCACCGCATTTCCCTCCTTCCCCTTTGCCCTATCTAGAGTTCATCTAATCCTCCCATGCCACCCTATCACATTTTGAATCAGCATCCTTAAATCAGAGAAAGCATTTAACATTTGTTTTTGGGGGATTGGCTAACTTCACTTAGCATGATATTCTCCAACTCCATTCATTTACCTGCAAATGCCATGATTTTATTATCTTTTAAAGCTGAATAATATTCCATTGTGTATATATACCACATTTTCTTTATCCATTCATCTACTGAAGGGCATTTAGTTTGCTTCCACAGTTTAGCTATTATGAATTGTGCTGCTATAAATATTGATGGGGCTGTGTCCCTGTAGTATGCTGTTTTTAAGTCCTTTGGGTATATACCAAGGAGTGGGATAGCTGGGTCAAATGGTCATTCCATTTCCAGGTTTCCCAGGAATCTCCATACTGTTTTCCATATTGGCTGCACCAATTTGCAGTCCTACCAGCAGTGTATGAGTGTGCCTTTCCCCCCACATCCTCACCAACACTTATTGTTGTTTGTATTCTTAATAGCTGCCATTTTCTTTACAAATAATTAAAATATTCTTTACTTGCAGTGGTCAGTTCTGAGCACAGTGACCAAGAGGGACAAGGCAAACTCTAGTGCTTTCAGATGAGAACAACCACTATAGTGATGAGAAATTTAAAACATTATCTGTGAAAAACATTTGAATGATCCAGAAATGATAATTGGAAAAGAGCAGATAAAGGAAAAGGGGAGAAAAACAATGACCACAGAAAGGAGAATCACTAGCTATATGAGGTTAAGAGAAAAACTAATTCCCTTAAATGTAAGGAAGAATATCCTAACAAATCAAACCATCTCAATAATATGGCTGCTTTAGCAAGGAACAAGCTTGTGACCACTAGAGTTGCTTAAGCAGAAGTTTGTTGGCAATATCATATACAATATTGCAGTGTTATATAGGGAACTAGGCCAAATGATATTAAGGTCTCTTGCAGATCTGAAACAGGGTCTCCCTTTGAAATTTGAAGATATGTGCCAAGACCCCACTATGTGGGTGGAAGTCAATGAAAGATGCTTAAATGATTATAGGTGAGAATGTATAAATAATCTTAATGACAGAGTACAAAGTAGGAGAATATCAAAAAACCCTATTGTAGCAGTTTACTTTTATTAGATAAGCTGGAGTTATATCATTCCAAAATGTTGATGGCCTACCAAGAAAGTGTCTTTCTTACTCTCATTACATATTAACAGCAGATGGACAAAAATTCTGGATCACATATCCTTCTTATGGTATCTGGCTGAAAAAAAAGCCAATACCTAGCCACTAGTGATATTGTGGAATTGTAAAATCTTGTAAAGATTCTTAAAACTTCTGCTTATTGTTGACATTGCCATTTCCACTCCACTTCAACAGTCACAGCGAGACGGATGGCTAAACCTGCAGTCATAAGAACAGGATGGATGGTACTGTAAGGGAGAAACAGCAACTATTTTGACTACTTTTAATGTATTACATAAAATCTTGTAGTTCTGGTTTGACACTTGACAGTTCCACATAGTGGAATGACTTCTAAGAGCAAGAAAAACCTTTTTTATATAGCACTTATTTTGGAAGTGCTTATTCCTGCCAAAAAATCAGAGTAATTTAGAAAAACCAACGGCCTACTTCACTGCAGGAAAAGAAAACAGAACTCCCACTAATTCAAAGAAAGTACATTTGTAGAGTTGCAGGAAAAGGTGTGTGTCCTTATTTTTTCATAATTGCCTGCAAAGAGACATAGAAACACAAATATCAATGGCTACTTAAAATGGATGATAAAGACTATGTTTTAAAAATAAATATTTGGGCAATAACTATGGAATTAGAGAATCCTCTGTAAGTTTATGACCAAACCGGTTGGATGATGCAAGATATGATCTTGTTGCATGTTGGGGCTGGGCAGCTGGGTGGAGGAGCTGGTGGTGAATTGGACTAGAACAAAAGAGATAAGCAGAGGGTAAATTTTCAAGCATCTGTCATATCAAATTAAGCATCTGGACTAATGTTAAAAATCTAAAGCGTCAACAAAGACTTTAAGTATGGGAGAGGCTGGATCAGGTGTGTGTCATTAGAACAAAATGACTTGGACAACTATATTGAGAGTGGATTAGCAGTAGGCAAAATTTGAGGCAAGATTAGGTAACTGTTAAAAAAAAGTAAGAGCAAATCTGAGAAGAAGTAAAAAGTCCTTGAAGTAGTCCAAGAGCAATATAGTCCAAGAGTAATATCGCAGTGAGAATAAATGAAAAACTATTATAGAAATCAAATGGATAAGTCTTGATGGCTAACTGAGTGAGAAGGATGAATGAGAAGGGCTCGGTTGGTTGACTGTCACATTTTGGGGGTGATATAGATGGGAAAGCATAGTGAAATGTCATAGAAGTGCATACCTAGGTTTAAGTCCTAACTCCTATGTTAGTGGCCTTGGATAAGTTGTTTCACACTTGCTGAGCCTCAGTTTCTTCATCTGTAAAACTGCGTTCATAGTACTACCTGCATCATATCACTGTTGGAAGAGGTTACACACTGTCCCCAATGCCAGGTTTTAGAGACCATTTAGAGCACATTAGAGAGTTGGGGAAGACATGAATCATTGTGCCATTTTATTGTACTGTGTTTCTGGAAAAAGTTGGCCCCATTGGGAAAAAAGAACATGGATGCCTGTTTTTTTTTTTTTTTTTCCAGAATGTATATTCTGAAAAGTGCTTTCTCAAGAAAGCCAAAACCTTTCCTCTCTTGTGCATAGTTCAATTCTGGTTTGCCTCATATACGTTTCTGCTGGGTGGCTCTTCTCTCTTTAGTTCCGTACTAGGTATCTTTGAGTTTGAGCTTTTACACAGCTCCAGATTCACTATATCAAGTACTGAGAATTAGTTTAGCTTTTACAGATCTGGTAGGAGGAATGTAGCACATTTTGGGATTAAAGATCAAATGTTTTGTTTATCAAAAAAGGAAGCTTCACAGAAAAGTGGACAAATTTTAAAATTTTTGCATCAACTATAACTATAAGCTCTTGGTACGTTAGTGGAGAAATCACAGAATGCTCAAAAAATTCTACAAATATCAATCAGATAACTAATTTCCCAGTTTGCTGTCAGCAGTGAAAACATTGTTCCTATTAGTTTTTATTAGCTAGTATTATTCCAGAGAGACAGCCAATTAAAGTGTAGCCAAAAACTATTAGAGTTCTTGAGATTCATGAAAAATCAGAAGGGAATAGCCAACTTGGAAAAAATGTGCTTGTATATAATCACTCTGGATACATGAGAGCTATATGTGTGATTGCTGTTTGTCTCTCAATTTTCATTCTGCCCTTCTTTCTTTTAGTAATGGACTCCATGAGCTTAAACTCAAGTGAAGACTGAATCTCCCAGTTCACTTTGCAGCTGGGTCTGACCATGAGACCATTCTGCCCAATGAGATATAAGCACAAGAGGTAAGTGTCACCTCCAGGTTCTATTCTTGAGAGGTAGCTACTTGCCCTTCACTTCTGTGTTCCTTTCCTCATGGGAACTATGTGTATATCAGGTGAACAAAGACAACAAAGGTAGGAGAACCACAAGTACCTGAATGATATTGTGGAACAGACCCACGTATAGTCCACCTACCTGTGGAAAGTTATATGGCAGAGGACTGTTTTCTATTTTTTAGTACTATATTTTTATTGTGGAGTCTCTTCCTTATAGTGAGTTAACCTAACACTGTATATAAAACTCTTGATTCACTGCCAATCAACTGCAAAACAAAACAGCAAAAATTTTAAAGATGTATGATTAAAATATGTAATTAAAGATGGTGTCTAAAACTGTTAATATAATTAAGTTGTAATTTTCTGAGTGCAGAAACCATCACACCTCTATAACCTGCGTGTAAATTGGTTAAACTTCATACAAACTCATTTCACTTTTTGAGGAATACATGAAGTAGGGGACTCTCAAATGTTTTTAAAGACATGTTCTTTGGGAGTGTTGTGGCTTTCTCTGGCTTCAGAACACAGATAGCAGAGCATTTGTCTTGGTACAAATTCCAGTGGGACTGCTATTTAGTTGTTAAGCAAACCAGGGAGTCTGCTCCCACATCATGTATCCTGGATGTGCATGAAAGCCTTCATGTTACACCAAGGTAGTGATGATCACAGTGCTGAAGAAATAGAGAAGATGTGCAAAATGAGAGAGAGAGAGAGAAAGCAGTGACTTTTTTTGGTGAGTTATTATTAACAATCCCAACTAGCACCTGCTCATTTCTGTACCATCTTTTGATGCTTAATATATTAAATATACCTCAAAACTCAGACAAAATAATCATTACTATAAATGAATAGTGTCATGTGTCTCTGGATCTAGTTAAGCATTGATTAAGTTCCCAGATAAAATTTTCTGCTATTTTTTCATTTAATAAATTCTGGATGTGTACATATTATATTTCCTGAGTTTCTATTGCCCAGATTTTTTTCTTCACGATTTTAAAACCACTGAATTTATATTTCTACAAATGAAAAGCTATCATCTAAGATAAATAACAGATGGACTTCATAGAAGTCAGGGCTTTGATGCCAACTCTTGTCATGCCTAACTATGTGACTTTGGCCTGGTTACATAATTGATTTGGTTTCTAAACTATAAAATGAGAGAATTAAACCAGATAATTCCCTAATGGCTATGTTCTGTAACTCTACAAATGTGTGTATCGTGAGATATTTTATCCACAGGGAGTCAAGTTCTTTGTTTTAGCATATTCAATGCATGAGGAATGTACATTTAAAAATATTGTTAGTTGTAGATGGACACCATACTTTTATTTTATTTATTTATCTTTATGTGGTGCTGAGGATCAAACCCAGTGCCTCACACATGCTAGGCAAGTGCTCTACTATGGAGCTACAACTCCAGCCTAGGAATGCACATTTTTAAAGGTAGACTTTTTTCCCATAAAGTGTATGCATTGTATATTTTCATGTATTTTAATGTGAAAAATCTGAACTTATGAGACTTTAAAAACATTTTAAAGATTTTTATTGGGTGACTGCTAAGTTCATATAGTGGGGAGCAAGGCAAACAAGATCTTGTCTTCTATGCAGCTCAGGGAAGGAGAATATCAAAAAGTAGTTTACATGTGTATTCTGAGGAAGAAGTACAGGAGGCTTTGGCAATATTAGAGAACTGAGGACAGTCTGTGTAGGCTACAGTACAGCATGAATAGGAGGAGGTGAATTTTGAGGTTAACTTTTAGAAATAAATGACTATTTCTTTTGAACAGCAGTAGAGTTTAGAGGTCAGTATTAGCACTAGCACACACTGTGTCACTTTGGAAAATTTTTCTAAAACAGATTTATCATCTGTGAAATGGGGGAAGTTGAGATTGCCTACTTCATATGGTTTTCAGGAGGGTTGGGTGGGATACTACTATGCCTTGCAAGATAATCATTACTATTAATGAATAGTGTCATGTGTCTCTGGATCTAGTCAAGCATTGTTTAGTTCCCAGCTACAATTGATAAATTAATTCTGATTTGCAGCAGTGCTTTTTAAATTTGCAAACTAACAAGCAATTAGTAGTTTAACCAAAGCAGAGCTTCATAGAACTTCCCTAGGTTTTTTCTCTTCTGTCATAAACAATGTCTCCTCTATCAATCAGATGGGAGGTGTAAAGGGAAATGCAAAAAGAGCAAGGAATGAGCAAGAACTACTCTCTTGGGGCATTTCAGCCCATGTGCCTGACTCTACTATGATAAACTTGAATCTGTCACCACTCAGTTGCCATTCTAGCAGGATGTGGACTTGATCAACATCCATTGTATACAAGACATAAACCTTATAAGTCATGATATGCTTAATTTCAGAAAAAATATTAACTGTTAAGGACGGCAAACCTAAACAGAAGTGACAAATCATGGCATCTGCAGGTAAATGGATGGAATCAGACAATATAAATGCTAAGTGAAGTTAGCCAATCCCCAAAAACCAAATGCCAAACATTTTCTCTGATATGAGGATGTTGATTCTAGGTGGGGTTGAGGGGGTGAGCACTGGAGGATTAAATGAACACTAGATAGGGCAAAGAGGTGGGGGGGAAAGGAGGGGCATGGGGGTAGGAAAGAGGATGGAATGAGATGGACATAATTACTCTAAGCATATGTATGAAGACATGGATGGTATAACTCTACTTTGTGTATAACCAGATATATGAAAAATTGTGCTCTATATGTGTACTATGAACTGCAATGCACTCTACTGTCATACATAACAAATTAGAATAATTTTTTTTAAGAAAAAAGGAGTGACAAAAACAATTCCAGGAGGGCAATAGAATTGCAATGCACTCTGCTGTCATAGATAACAAATTAGAATAATTTTTTTTTTAAAAAAAAGGAGTGACAAAAACAATTCCAGGAGGGGCAAGAGAAATCTTTTTTGGCCAACCTACAACTTGATATAAGATTAATGTTGTATTAGGTATAAAAAATACTTGAGTCTGGATACCTATATAGAAAAGATGTTTATTTAGTCACAGTTCCAGAGATTCAAGGGCATGGTACCTACATTTGCTACGCTCTGGTGAGGACCTCATGTTAGATGGCACCATAATGACAAGCCTGTATGTGGGAGGGAGTGATCATGAGAACAGAAAGGAAGGCAGAGAGCAACTCAAAGACCAGGATCACTCTTGCTCTTATGATAATTAACTAAGAGTTTTACAAAAGCTATCTTAATCCCTTCTGAGGAGGGCATCTCCAATGACCTAATGACTTGGCACTAGATCTTCTCTCTTAGAAGAGATCCTAACATCTCCCAACATTGCCACACTGGTGAACAAACTTCCAGCACATGAACCACAATCTCACTTCCTCCCATGTCAACAACATCACACACTCCCAGGTACTTCTGTGCCTCTGCAGGCTCTGACGTTCTGATTTGTAAGACAATAAGCTGTATGCAACCATGTTTCCATCCTTTTTCATGTTCTTGCTCCTAGATAGCCTCATCTTTCTTACTCTTAATCAGGTTCAGTTGCCTGAAATTTAGTCTTTAAGCCTTGGCTCATTTAAAATATGATGATATGCTAGAATATGCTATGATGTGATAATATATAGCAGAGTTATGAGCAAGCTTGGGAAGAGATATAATCCACTGAATATCCAAAATAGTCTTAATGTCCAAAATGATAAACTTGTCGAGGTAATCATAGTATCAAGTCCAGAATCTCAACTGATTAGAGGTTGATGAGAATTATCATTTCTCTACATCAACCTCTTCATCAGAAAAGAAAGTAGGTCATTGGAAATTAAGCTCAATCTTTCAGATTCCTTAGGTAACATCCTCTACACAGAAAAGCCCAACCATGTGACAGAGAACTTTTAAACATGAAATCGAAAAAATTTGAGTTTATTTTAAAAACTGATAATAAAATAAAAACTAATATAGTGGTGAATGTTATTCTGCTTTTCTACTAGAACTCAGAATGAATAATAACATCTTGACTAGTATTTTCTTGAACTTCTATAGAATATTGACATTGATTTTTATTATTAATATTGATATTTATGATTTATCACTTTATAGCTTTTAACCAACATCAACCAGTACAATTTAATGATTCTGTTTCCTCACAAGAATGACATCTCAAGAACATTCAGGGGACTCCCCCACCTATGGAAATTTACCACATGCTTCAGTGATACTGGAATGGACAGGCAGAGCCCTGGAGGAATGTACAAGATAAGTCTTCAGACATGGCAGCAAAATCATTTGAGGTTCTCATGTATCTTCTCTCATTATCTTAGGGCAAAGTGATGATGCCAGAATGTAAATACATGAAAGACTTGCCTGAAGACCCCTTCATCATAAAAAAAAAAATCATAAAAGACAAACATCCAGGCTGCCTCTACTTTTATGTTACAGGAGATGAGCAAAGGATAAAAGCTTTTCATATGCCTTTCCCTGAAGAAAAATATCATTAATCTTCCTACTAAAGACTTCAATAAAATCATGTCAAAAGAGCAATTAAATAAATCTCAACTTACATTAATTTGAGATATACATAGGAGAGGTAAAAATAAAGTAAGTGGCTGTTCAGAATTGTCAGACAACTAGAAAATGCAGTAGAACTGGAGCAAGAGCTGAATCATTTCAAAGATGAATAAAAAATTGCTCAGAGACAAAGGGAAAAACAACAAAAAAAACTTCTACCAAAATCTTGTATCTTGAGGATTTTAGTTATGCTACATGGTAAAAATGGAAAGTTTTGTTCTCCCAGTTAATTCTTCCTTTAGTAGCAAACCAGAGATGACAGTGTGTCTATCATTTATTTCCCAAAGTTAGATGTTAAGAAAAACCACGATTTGAAATTATTGCTTTTTATGAAATAAGCTTTTTTTTTTTAAAAAAAAAAGGTTTTTGTAATAGTAAAAGTTTCTACCAGGAGGTGAAATGTATAATATTTTAATC
The DNA here is from genome assembly GCF_048772815.1 of Callospermophilus lateralis. Lineage (NCBI taxonomy): Eukaryota > Metazoa > Chordata > Mammalia > Rodentia > Sciuridae > Callospermophilus > Callospermophilus lateralis. Next base: position 641,674 of record NW_027516097.1, read on the forward strand.
AAACACCTAGAATTTGTTTTAATTGGGTATAGTAAGACATGAAGACACAGAAACAGTTGTCATGAAAGAAGGAGTTGGTACTCACAGATTCCCTAGAAACAAAAAAAAAAAATGGCTCAGGGAATAGGGACTCTCTTTAGTTACATGATACTTGGACCTGAGGCAATTAGGATAGATGGATCGTGGCCCAGGATGCAAGAGCCTGATAAAGGAGGTGAATGGGAATATGGGCTCTGGATTGGTTGCTTTAGCTCTAGGAGACATATTAGCAGATGAACTACCTGCTGTATAGAAAATTAACTAACCCAGGAATGAAAGCTCCTTCAGGGTTGGCAAGATCTCAAATGGCAAAGCATGAAAAACAAACAGATAAAAAAAACCCAAACAAACAAAAACAACCCTAGAAACTATGGTTATAACATAGAGATATAATAATAGAATTCATGAGAAAAATATAGCCAAATCATTGAAAATATACAAAACTTTAGCCAGGTGATGTGGCACCCACCTGTAATCCCAGTGGTCAGGAGGCTGAGGCAGAGGAATTGTGAGTTCAAAGACAGCCTCAACAATTTAGCGAGGCCCTAAACAACTTAGTAAGTCTAAAATATTTGTGTAAGAATACTTTTTTAAATATAAAATATTTAAAAAGCCTGGGGATGTTGCTGGGAGCCATTAGCCAAGTAGGTATGACAATTTCCTTGCCAGCGTACCCCCATGTTGCTTAGTGGAAGGTGACCTTGCTCAAGGACCAGGGCAGATCCGTGTTTAGGGTGTTCCCGGTTTAGGATAATCCGAGTTTAGGGCGTTCACGGTTTAGGGAGATTATTCCTGCTGGGAATAGGGCGTATCCTGCTGCCTGAGTTCCCCTTGAGTCTCTCCCGGGATTCAGAGAGAGTATTTTGGGTGGCAGTGGAGGTGTGGATTTGGGCAGAGAACGTGGATTTCCCCAGAACGTGTTTGTAGACAGCCGGTGTGAATTCGGGTACAAAGAATTGCTGTTTGAATCTACAAAGCTGTGAGTGGCTCGTGATTTGTGCCCAGCCAGACTGCGGCAGGATGTGGCTCAGTGGTCAAGTGTCTCTGGGTTCAATCACTGGTACCAAAAACAAAACAAAACAGAACAAAAATTAAAAACCCCTCAAACTTTTAAAAACATTGAAGTATTCATCAGTACCCAGTATGCAGTATGACATCTGGTTAAAGGCAAATTATTTCAAAGCCAATCACTATGTATCTTTTAAAAAAATACTCCATGAACAGAAAATGACACTTTCTCACACTAAGTTATTTCATTCCCCCTCCAAAAAAATTATCTCAAAAAACCTGGCACAAGTGAAAGATTATCATGACTGTTCATTTAAAAAAAAATACATATTTCCAGGTCTTTAAGATGACCATTCAAATATGGCCTATTTACTGCTTTAAATCCATCTGTATGGGTTTTTTTTTTCTTTAAAAAATTTTGTTTCAGTTGTAGATGGACACAATATCTCTATCTATCTATCTATCTATCTATCTATCTATCTATTTATTTTGGGGGGGCACCCAGGATTGAACTCAGGAGGACTTCATTACTGAGTCACATTTCCATCCCTGTTTGGTATTTTATTTAGTTGCTTAGTGCCTCGCTGTTGCTGAGGCTGGATTTGAACTCCCAATCCTCCTGCCTCAGCCTCCCTAGCCACTGGGATTGGAGGCATGTATCACTGTGCGTGGCTATTTGTTTATTTATTGTTTATTTTTAAAAAATTAAAAAACACAATTTTTTAGTTGTATATGGAAGAATACCCTTATTTACTTATTTATTTTATGTGGTGCTGAGGATTGAACCCAGTGCCTCACACATGCTGGGCAAGTGCTCTACCACTGAGCTACAACCTCAGCCCCATTTATTTATTTTTTGCTCTAATACAGGCACCTCTCTCAAGTTTTGGATTCATACATCAAACTTTGTATCTGACAACTCCATTTGGAATGTAATAAACATCTTAGCATATCTAAAACAGAAATATTTCTACCCCACTCCTCACAATCTTTAACAGACTTTCATAGCCTGTGCAGTTCCACACTTCCAATTAGTCAGGACGAATTGGAAACTTTTTAACTTCTCTTTCACATTCCACATCCAATCCATCAGCACACCCTTCTAGATGGATCCTGCTGAGTGTTCCATAATCCATTTCTTTCTATTGCAAATTTGGGCCCCCACTATCTGTTTATTAATATAAAATAGTTAAATGTTGTTTTAGTCAGGCTTGATAGTTTGTTTAGCAAATGTAGAAGACTCATCTATTTTTTTGCTAAAGCTTATCATCAAATATTTGTTTTGTATATCTTACATACTGTCAATCTCATTTAAACCTGATTTTTTTGTGTTTAAATCATAATGATTTTAAGGATTTCATCTGATGGTTTCACTATCTGGACCATCTCTGAATTGGTTCTTTAATTACTTTATAGCTTCACAATAGGTTTTTTTTCCCTTATTTTTTTATTCAATGTTGGTCATAAAGGTAAACAGTAGAGATGAAGGTAAAGAGTATTTATACCAGATGTGGGTATATCTCTTCTTCTGTCAGGCCTTTAACCAGGAATTGAGCTTGGTTTGGGTGTTATTTTTGCTTTTCTGCTTTCAGCAAACCACAGACTTCAAAATTCTTAGCAGTTGGGCTACTACTACTTTTTACTTCTTGGGATAGAAGTCAGAGTGCTGAAGGGTTTCTCTCATGGTTCCTGCTTCCTCCTCTACTTTCAGTCATCTTGGTATAGCTGTGTTGCAGAGGGAGTCTGTCCCCACACTCTTGCCTCACTTTCCTCTATGGTAGAATGCTGTTTCAGAGAGATTCTCTGGGGTCCTCTTCTAGTCTCATTATTAGTAAGACCCTGTACAGCTGGGCTGAGAGCATAATGCTTTCTCAGTATTTCTGCACGTTCTCTCAGTGGCAATGAAACTCTTTTGTACCTGGGGTTGGTTTTGTGCAAAATATCCTGTTTTCTCCCTGTACCAGCAGACTTCTTCATTAGTAGAACTATAAGATACACAACCCAGGAGTGTGTGTGTGTTTGTTTCTTTCTTTCTTTTGTACTGGGGATTCATTCAGGAGCACTCAACCACTGAGCCACATCCCCAGCCCTTTTTTGTATTTTATTTAGAGACAGGGTCTCACTGAGTTGCTTAGTGCCTCGCTTTTGCTGAGGATGGCTTTGAATTTGAGATCCTCCTGTCTCAGCCTCTGGAGCTGCTGGGCTTACAGGCGTTTGCCACCACACCCAGGCTCCAGGAGTATTTCTTGCCTCTCCCTAAGAAGAAGGCGGGTTTTGCTTCTACTGTTTCCTCATGCAGGGAGTCTTTGGCTGTACCTTATAGGCAAGATAGTTTGCTGTACCTTTCCAAGTGATTTTTTGGTGTTTGCTTCATAGGAGAAAAGGAAACAGAAGTAATTAAGGCCATGTGTTGCTAATAATTTCCATCACACTTAAAGTTAGTGCAGTGGATCTTGAAGATTTAGCAGTTAATTTGTGAGAATAAAATGCTTGAGAGTGAATGAAATCTATTCTTTTTGCTGGGATGCCCAATTATCCCTTACCCCACATTTTAAAGCCATATGCGGCTTCAAATGTTTTGAAATATTTTTAGCATTTTTTGTTGTTATTGACTTTCACGAGGGTCACTAGTATTACCACATTTTACTGAGGGTCAAAAGGTTTATGTGTTCTCTCTCTCCTTGAAAGAACTTGTCCCTCTCTGGAATTCAGATTATTTAGTTGACTTATGATTGAAGATTTCTGAAATACTTAAGGCTGGTTGTGCTTTTGTAGATCATCTAGGCTTTTTCAATGTTTTTAAGTTTAGCATTGATAATATTTATAACTTGGTATATCCTAAGAGGAAATTGAAATCTTCTCTTCTTCAGTTTTAAGTCATAGAAATCAATTTTGGTTAACAAACAAAAAAGACATCTTATATTGCTTTTGAGGATTTAACTGAATCCACAAGTAAGTTAGAGAGACAGGTTCAACATAATGCAAGAACCAGGGAAATTTCAAATGTTGAGGCAACAAGAATTACTTGACTTGTAGTACCTCTATGGAAGGACACACTCCAACTATTCTTGGTTTTCAAGTGTAAAAGTCTTGAAAAATTTCTGATTGGTCAGCTTATGTCTGTCTCTTTCTTGGTTTTAGGGAGTACAACATCAAGACAAAAACAGGTAATGCACCAAAATAATTGTTACATCATTGTAATAGAGTAGGCAGATTCTGTGTAGATAAGAACAAGGTAAATTTCTACTATGTCTATAGAGTTACTGATTTGTTAATTTTAATTTGTTGTAATCTAGATTTCATTCAACAAATATTTTTGGTACATCTTATATACAAGGCAATGTTATTGTTGGAATTATGGCCAAATAATCACAACACAAAGAACATTTATGAATTAAATCAGTAATTTTATGCTTTATTTTTTTGATTTATTGTTGAACATTTAGGTAGTAATGAACCTATAAAATACTAATCTACTTTGTTCTGGCAATGAGCAATAATGGAAGAGTAGAAACTAATACTAGGGTACCTATTTTTACTCAATGAAAATGCAAAATGATGATGTGGTTTATTATATGACACTTTAAGAAAAACAGCATCATATCCTTTGGAAGAGAAATACTCTGCATAGTATAAAACTACTTTTCTTTCTGTTTTTATATTTAGATGAGCTTTAGTGATTGCTCTCTATGTTCTGAGAATATTATAGGATCTATTAGTCTTGGCAGTGACTTAAGGCCAAAAGGCAAAGTCAGAGGCAGTATAGAATCACATTTGATAGGATTATTTATTATGAGTCAGGTTTTCATTCCTATACTTCTAAGAAAATTTCTGTTTTGGGAATCTGAGAGTGGGCCAAAAGGTTAGCAATTTTAATGTTATATTATTTACTTGGCAGATGGAATATATTTTCTAAGGAATTGGCCTGGTGATGAAATGTTTTTTGTGGGATACTTGAATCCCCAAATGTGGTGGACTTCACAGACTTCTTTTTCTTAATGAGGTAGGAGAGTGAAGTGGGAAGGATGGGAATGTGCTGAGAAATCAGGAAGACCCAGATTTAGACAGACTTAGTTTTAAATCCTAAGAAATTTTACAATTCCTTCCTTTGTGACCTGGGGAAGTTATTGAATATGCTGAAAATTTCATATTCCTCAGGTATGAAATGGAGGTTATGTGGTCTTCTCATAAGGATTAAGTGAAGTATTTTATACTGTGTATTGTGCTTACTGAAAGTTCCTTTAAAAAGTTGTTTTTATTATCCTAATAATCTACCAAGCTTATAGGCTAGGTAATTTGGTTTAGATCAAATTGCTTTATTTTATTACTTATTTAGTTATTTTGAGGCAGGGTCTCATCATTAAGTTGTTTAGGGCCTTGCAAAATTGCTGAGGCTGGCCTTGAACTTGTGATCCTCCGGCCTCAGCCTTCCAAGTGGCTAGGATTACAAGTGTATGCTGCCAGCCTGGCTTGCTTTATTTATTTTTTTATAGAGATAAATTTGATACACTGAAATCTTGTTATTAACACATTGACTTACTATAATTATCAACTAGAAATTTTAGTCTTACTCTTAAAATAATCAGACTTGCAAATTACAAAAAGGTGTCTGTCACTGGGAGCAGCAAACAGAAAACCTAAGTCACATTCTTGACAAAGTGGAGAAGTGGGAGCTGCATTGAGTAATAAGAATCACATTTCTTTTCTAGATTAGATCAACCTAGTTTGGGAACCATGCACAAAGATCACTCTTTGCTTGAGGGACTTATGGAGGTAGTAGTCCTTAAACTCCATCATAAAAATGTAGAGCCCTAATCAGCAGAACAAATATTTGAGAGGGTTCTTTAAAAAATGTTTAAATTTTTTTGTAGGTGATTCCTTTAAATTGTTATTTCTCTAAGTAAAAATGAGACATCACTATGCCTTATAAGCTAGATGAACCATTTGAGTCCTTGGATCAGCCATGGATTTCTTATGGGACTCTGGAGAATGATCCTGTGACCTGGTTTCCTTCTAGGTCAAGTTTTGATTATAAAATTGTATTCCTTCAAACTTCAGAATCTGGGAGTAAAAAGGGAGATAGAGTAATTATAAACAGCCAGACTTGGTTCCTTCCATACCTGCTTCTGAGATTCCCTGAGAGGAGTGGGACTGGTAGAGAGAGTTGCTCAGTTCAGGACATTTGGTTACCATGTGGCATCCTTCCCCTTTGCTTGAGATTTCAGGAAATCAGTCTGCTACTAACTGTGCCACTTCTCCCTCAGTTTGCTAGTTGATGATAAAATGCTATACCTAAAATGGGAGCCAGTTTAGACCAGGAAAAACAAAACAAAACAAAACAAATAAACAAACAAACAAACAAACAAAAAAACCCCAAGCAGCCAAGATCCTATATTAAGCAACACAACTCACTCATCTTTGTCATGGCAGTCCCAAAAGTCACTTTTTGGGAGGTCTTAGTTTACAGTACAGTTGGCTTTTTACTTTTGCTTGAGCTCCTACTGTCTCTGGAATTGAATCTGGGAGCTGGGCTAGAGGATAATGTGAGCAAAAGATGTTAAATTATTCCCAAATTACTTCTTCTCCTCCAGCACAAAGGCATGATATGGAAGCTTGTGCACCTCACTTCTCCCTTAGGATGAGTACTTTCTTTTTTTTTTAACCAGGAAATTCCTCAGTCTCTCATTCAGATATATGCCTGGCAGAAATTAGTCTTCTAGTCAAACCCTAAGTGATCTTTTAAAGTATAAACTACCTGGACCCAGTCAGGATCCCTAGTTTCATTGTCCTTATGTATCCTTTTTAAAATATGAAAATACATGTTAGAATATGCAACAACAACTGACTCAGACAGCCTGGCTCTATGAGGGTAGCAAAATGATCAGATGACTCAGAGCAGATGCCCACTTCTCCTGCCCCAACATCTTAGCATCATATAAACCCCAGAATCATGACCCAGTCCCAAAGAAAATGTGGGAAGATCTTGACTTGAGACTAAACCATTGACTGATAGAGAAATTCAAATAAAAGTTAATTTGAGTTATAGGCCTAAGGGATATTCTGCTCATATGTTGACCCAAACCCTGCTTTCGTTCCCTTCATCCTCAGCTTTCATGCTTGTGCCTCTCAGGAGCCTTATGACTTCTGGCTTCCATGGGCAGCTATGTGGAAGTGAGGTCTTAGGCTTTGTTGGGATTTTTAGCAGAGAGAAATTAGCACAACACTTTCTCACAAAAGGGATGGACAAAGAACACCATCAGGTAGCTGTCTTTGGAAAATGCTGGGTGGTGAAGAGCTCTGTGGGTCTCAAAACAGAAGACAATGTTGGCTCAGATCTCTTGACCTTTACAAGGCCAAGAAAGAACTGTGCAGGAAGTTAGATCTTGCTGTTTCTCAGGCTGTGAGAGTACTAGGAGACTTGAGATCAGGGGTAGGGTGATTTCCTTTGGGACCAGCCTCTCTGCTTTCAACTGTAGGCCCCTGTAGCTAGAGATGGCTTCATCTTTTACTGTCATTTAGCATCAGCACCAATGAGCTGATATAGAAGAATCATCCATCTAATAGCTCAGAGGAGAGCAGTCATAAGAACAAAATCACTGTTAAGAGTGTTATGGAGGAGATAGCGACAAAAGGAATTAAGAGTCAAGAACAGTATGAACATTCTTTTGGAAATGACAACATGGCGGCTCCCCCTGAAAAACATAAGGAAAAGAACTGAAGGTGATGATAGTCACTATTGAAATCTGAATTAGTTGTCTTGAAGATTCAGGCCAAAGAAATATCTCAAAGCATAATGCAAAAAAGTGAACCTTAAAAGGAATTGAAAATGAAGTCCACTGAATCCAGCCTTTCTCCCAATTTCAAAGGGAGAGAAAAAAACAAGTGGAAAAAAGCCAATAACGTAAAATAATCAGAAGAATTTCCCTGGTTTAAGACTTAAGTTTTATAAAATTGTTGAATGTTAGTGATATAGAAAAAAAAAATCTCACAAGTTTCCAAACTAAAGAACAAATGATCTATAGAAGACAAATATATCAGATTTCTGCAGTAATGAAAACTAGAAATAATTAACCATTATCCATAGAATACTTTAATAAGATTACAGTCAGATAATTCATTACCTGGACAAGACATCATTCACCTCTCAGCAAGAAAGAAAGATATTTGTAGATACACAAGAGTTAATTAAATTACTTGTGTATTTCGTCACAAGAAAATCTACAAGATGAAGAAAAACACTTTCAAAACATTTTTCAAGTAAGAAATAACAATGACTAAAGAACTAATACTGGGGGAGATCCAACATGGCAGCGGGCAGAGAGGCTGCGCTTTCAATACACCCCCAGTGATGGGGTCATAAAGTCGCAAGGATAACGCTTGGATTCTACCAACAGAGAACCTCCTAGCAAAATTCCACTGAAGAGAGACTGGCCGGGAGCTACTAGGATTTTTTTGAAGCGTCTGTGTGACCCGGATGAGCAAAACCCTGCCACAAGACGCGGAGTTTCGATCCACCAGCCACAGTCCGCGCGCCGCGGGCGCAGCTGCAGATCCATCCGCCCGCTCGCAGCCAAAGTGACTGGGTCCTGCTAGACTCCGAGATGCAGCTTGGCAGGAAGAAGTCTTTAGCCAAGCGTCCATGAGGCAGGAGCAGAGGCCAACCAGGCCAGACCAGTCCCACCGCTCCCTTCGGACACTCCGGCAAGGAGCCTGGGGCCCGCCATAGCAGAGAGGTGACGTCATTGGAGTTCGGCCGGCGGAATTCCTTCCCGGCGGAATTCCTTCCCTGCAGAATCCACTTTAGCAGGTGCGTGACTCCCCATTCTGATACAAGCAGCCAGGAAACTTCATTGACTTCTCAGGGCTCGTGTCCGTAGGGAAGCAGAGGGGATCCCCGACCCCCAGTCCCCCATATCACCAGCGGTGACTCCCAAGGTCTTAGCCGCCAGTTTACCACAGCACTGGGGCTTAAAAGGGACACGCAGTGGGGCTGCAAGTGTAACTAGATCTCTGGGGAATCACTTCTGGAGAACAGGACCTGGCTGGAAGGCTGACTAGAGGAAGGGGGTTAAGGGCTGGAGAAGTGAAACGGCTCTGGACTGACAACTCTGAGAGACTCCCAGGAGACGCCTTACAGGGATTGCTATCAGCAGGCAGAGAGCAGAAGCTCCGCTCGGAGGGCACAGCTCCACCTACTGGAAGAGAAGAAGGTGGATCTCTAAGACTTTAAATTTTTTTTTTGATGCTGTTGTTGATAATTTTTTTTCTCTCCTTCTTCTCTCTGTTCCTTTCTCCTCTTTTCCTTCTCTCTTTCTATCCCATTTCAAGTTTTATTGTTCTTTTCATTCCCCTGTAATCTATCTCTCTCTTTTTTCTTTTTAACAGCACCTTCATTCCCCTACCCCCCCAACTTTCATCTCAAGCATTACATCTTCCATTTCGTGTAATTGTCTAAATGCAAATAGGTGAATGTGTTGAGGCTATCTATAAGACTCCTAAATACCTAGCTACTACCAACACCCTGATCCAATTGCCTGGTAGTATCCACCTTCAGTGGAGCAATCTTCTAAAGTAGCCAAGACATACTAACCATCGTATCACCATAGCACCTAACCTAAACATATAGTCCTAAGAACAAACAACAAATCACTATATGCATACAGAACCTAGAAGCCTTATATGAATTGAATGAATCAGCTTTAAAGTACAACAAAGCCCAACACTTCTAGGCATAATCTCCCACCACAAAAGAGAGACAACAAAGATATACAAAGCAAAAACAAATGTATAGGAGAAAGCAGTTACAAAGCAGTCAAACAGAGCTGGAAAGCAACATGAACAACATGAAAAAACAAGGTAAAAAAGGGTTACAAACAATGCAGGACAACCTAAATATACAAGAGGACCTAGAAGAATCAGAAACATGGACAGGGAAAGAAATCAAGGCATACCCAACTCAGATGGAACGGAATATTAGAGAAGACATGAGACAGCAAATCCAAGCATTGAAAGTATATTTTGAAAAGGAAATAACCACACAAATTCAATCCACAAAGAATGAGCTTTACCAGGAGAGAGAGGTGTTAAAAAAATCAAGCTGTAATACTAGAAATGCAAGAAATCATAAATCAGATTAAAAGCGCTAATGAGAATATTACAGACTAGATCAAGTAGAAGTCAGAACATCAGATAATGAAGAAAAAGTTTATCAACTTGAAAAGAATATAGTCAAGACAGAAAAGATGCTTAAATTTCACGAGCAATCTATCCAAGAGATATGGGATCTCATCAAAAGACCAAATTTGAGAGTCATTGGGATAGAAGAAGGCACAGAGGTTCAGTCCAATGGAATGGATAGCTTATTAAATGAAATAATACTAGAAAACTTCCCAGAGATGAAAGATGGAATGTATTGCCAAATCCTAGAAGCCTACAGGACCCCAAACATCCAAAACCATAATAGACCAACTCCCAGACACATAATTATGAAGATAGCTAACATACAGGACAAGGAGAGAATACTAAAAGCTATGAGAGAACGGAGGCAGATTACCTTTAGGGGTAAACCAATTAGGTTAACGACTGATTTTTCATCACAGACTTTGAAAGCGAGAAGATCCTGGAACAATGTAATTCAAACACTGAAAAAAAATGGATTCCAACCAAGAATACTGTATCCAGCAAAACTAAGCTTCAGATTTGACAATGAAATTAAAATATTTCACGATAAACAAAAGCTAAAAGAATTCGCAGCCAGAAAACCAGCACTGCAAAGCATTTTGAGCAAAATACTACAAGAAGAGGAATTGAAAAATAGCACTCAAAACTAACAGTGGGAGGTATCTCAATAAAGGGGGAGAAAAATAACCAAAGAGGGAAAACTAGCCAATTTAAAATAAATAATTAAATAAACATGACTGGAAGTACAAACCATATTTCAATTGTAACCTTAAATGTTAATGGCTTAAGTTCACCAATCAAGAGACATAGGCTAGTAACCTGGATTAAAAAAACAAATCCAACAATATGCTGCCTTCAGGAGACTCATATGATAGGAAAAGACATACACAGACTGAAGGTAAAAGGTTGGGAAAAATCATACCACTCACATGGCCCTCGGAAGCAAGCAGGAGTGGCCATTCTCTTATCGAATAAAGTCAACTTCAAACCTAAGGTAATCAAAAGGGATAAAGAAGGACATTATATACTGTTAAAAGGAACCATCCACCATCAAGACATAACAATTATCAATTTGTATGCACTAAACAATGGTGCTGCAACGTTCATAAAACAAACTCTCCTCAAGTTCAAGAGTCAAGTAGACCACAACACAATAATTATGGGGGACTTCAACACACCGCTCTCGCCATTGGACAGATCCTCTAGACAAAAGCTTAACAAAGAAACTATAAAACTCAATAACGAAATCAATAACCTAGACTTAACCGACATATATAGAATATATCAACCATCATCAAGTGGATACACATTCTTCTCAGCAGCACATGGATCCTACTCAAAGATAGACCATATATTATGCCATAGGGCGACTCTCAGTAAATATAAAGGTGTGGAGATAATACCATGCACCGTATCTGACCATAATGGAATGAAACTGGAAATCAATGATAAAAGAAGGAAGGAAAAATCCTGCATTACCTGGAAAATGAACAATATGTTGCTGAATGATCAATGGGTTACAGAAGATATAAAGGAGGAAATCAAAAAATTCCTAGAGATAAACAACAATACAGACACAACATACCGGAATCTATGGGACACAATGAAAGCAGTTTCAAGAGGGAAATTCATTTCCTGGAGTTCATTCCTCAAAAAAAGAAAAAAACAACAAATAAATGAACTCACACTACATCTTAAAACCTTAGAAAAGGAAGAGCAAAACAACAGCAAATGTAGCAGAAGACGAGAAATAATTAAAATCAGAGTGGAAATCAACGAAATTGAAACAAAAAGAACCATTGAAAAAATTGATAAAACTAAAAGTTGGTTCTTTGAAAAAATAAATAATATCGACAGACCCTTAGCCATGCTAACGAAGAGAAGAAGAGAGAGAACTCAAATTACTAACATACGGGATGAAAAAGGCAATATCACAACAGACACTACAGAAATACAGAAGATAATTAAAAAGTATTTTGAAACCCTATATTCCAATAAAATAGAAGATAGTGAAGATATCGATAAATTTCTTAAGTCATATGATCTGCCCAGATTGAGTCAGGAAGACACACACAATTTAAACAGACGAATAACAAAAGAAGAAATTGAAGAGGCCATCAAAAGACTACCAACTAGGGCTGGGGATGTGGCTCAGGTGGTGGCACACTCGCCTGGCATGCGTGCGGCCCGTGTTCAATTCTCAGCACCACGTACAAACAAAGATGTTGTGTCCCCCGATAACCAAAAAATAAATATTAAAAAAATTCTCTCTCTCTCTCTCTCTCTCTCTCTCTCTCTCTCTCTCTCTCTCTCCTCTCTCACTCTCTCTTTAAAAAAAAAAAAGACTACCAACTAAGAAAAGCCCTGGACTGGATGGGTATACAGCAGAGTTTTACAAAACCTTCAAAGAAGAATTAATACCAATAATTTTCAAGCTATTTCCAGAAATAGAAAAAGAAGGAGCTCTTCCAAATTCATTCTATGAGGCCAACATAACCCCGATCCCAAAACCAGACAAAGACACTTCAAAGAAAGAAAAGTACAGACCAATATCTCTAATGAACTTAGATGCAAAAATTCTCAATAAAATCCTGGCGAATTGAATACAAAAGAATATCAAAAAAATTGTGCACCATGATCAAGTAGGATTCATCCCTGGGATGCAAGGCTGGTTCAATATATGGAAATCAATAAATGTTATTCACCACATCAATAGACTTAAAGATAAGAACCATATGATCATCTCGATAGATGCAGAAAAAGCATTCCACAAAGTACAGCATCCCTTTATGTTCAAAACACTAGAAAAACTAGGGATAACAGGAACTTACCTCAACATTGTAAAAGCTATATATGCTAAGCCTCAGGCTAGCATCATTCTAAATGGAGAAAAACTGAAGGCATTCCCTCTAAAATCTGGAACAGGACAGGGATGCCCTCTCTCACCACTTCTATTCAATTTAGTTCTTGAAATACTAGCCAGAGCAATTAGACAGACAAAAGAAATTAAAGGCATAAAAATAGGAAAAGAAGAACTTAAATTATCGCTATTTGCGGATGACATGATAATATACTTAACAGACCCAAAAGGGTCTACAAAGAAACTGCTGGAGTTAATAAATGAATTCAGCAAAGTGGCAGGATATAAAATCAACACGCAAAAATCAAAGGCATTCCTGTATATCAGCAACAAAACTTCTGAAATGGAAATGAGGAAAACCACTCCATTCACAATATCCTCAAAGAAAATAAAATACCTGGGAATCAACCTAACAAAAGATGTGAAAGATTTATACAATGAAAACTACAGAACCCTAAAGAGAGAGATAGAAGAAGATCTTAGAAGATGGAAAAATGTACCCTGTTCATGGATAGGCAGAACTAACATCATCAAAATGGTTATATTACCCAAAGTTCTCTACAGGTTTAATGCGATGCCAATCAAAATCCCAACGGCATTTCTTGTAGAAATAGAGAAAGCAATCATGAAATCCATATGGAATAACAAAAGACCCAGAATAGCAAAAGCAATTCTAAGCAGGAAGTGTGAATCTGGAGGTATAGCGATACCAGAGTTCAAACTGTACTACAAAACAACACTAACAAATACAGCGTGGTACTGGTACCAAAACAGGCAGGTGGATCAATGGTACAGAATAGAGGACACAGAAACCAATCCACAAAATTACAACTTTCTTATATTTGATAAAGGGGCTAAAAACATGCAATGGAGGAAGGATAGCATCTTCAACAAATGGTGCTGGGAAAATTGGAAATCCATATGCAACAAAATGAAACTGAATCCCTTTCTCTCGCCATGCACAAAAGTTAACTCAAAATGGATCAAGGAGCTTGATATCAAATCAGAGACCCTGCACCTGATAGAAGAAAAAGTTGGCTCTGATCTACATATTGTGGGGTCAGGCTCCAAATTCCATAATAGGACGCCCATAGCCCAAGAGTTAATAACAAGAATCAACAAATGGGACTTACTTAAACTAAAAAGTTTTTTCTCAGCAAGAGAAACAATAAGAGAGGTAAATAGGGAGCCTACATCCTGGGAACAAATCTTTACTCCTCACACTTCAGATAGAGCCCTAATTTCCAGAATATACAAAGAACTCAAAAAATTAAACAATAAGATAACAAATAACCCAATCAACAAATGGGCCAAGGACCTGAACAGACACTTCTCAGAAGAGGACATACAGTCAATCAATAAGTACACGAAAAAATGCTCACCATCTCTAGCAGTCAGAGAAATGCAAATCAATACCACCCTAAGATACCATCTCACTCCAGTAAGATTGGCAGCCATTAGGAAGTCAAACAACAATAAGTGCTGGCGAGAATGTGGGGAAAAGGGTACACTTGTATATTGCTGGTGGGACTGCAAAATGGTGCAGCCAATATGGAAAGCAGTATGGAGATTCCTGGGAAAGCTGGGAATGGAACCACCATTTGACCCAGCTATTGCCCTCCTCGGACTATTCCCTGAGGACCTTAAAAGAGCATACTATAGGGATACTGCCACATCAATGATCATAGCAGCACAATTCACAATAGCTAGACTGTGGAACCAACCTAGATGCCCCTCAATAGATGAATGGATAAAAAACATGTGGCATCTATACACAATGGAGTATTATGCAGCACTAAAAATGACAAAATCATGGAATTTGCATGGAAATGGATGGCATTAGAACAGATTATGCTAAGTGAAGCTAGCCAATCCTTAAAAAACAAATGCCAAATGTCTTCTTTGATTTAAGGAGAACAACTAAGAACTGAGCAGGGGAAAAGAGCATGAGGAAAAGATTAATATTAAACTGAGATGAGTGATGGGAGGGAAAGGGAGAGAGAAGGGAAATTGCATGGAAACGGAAGGAAACCCTCATCGTTATACGAAATCACATATATGAGGTTCTGAGGGGAAAGGGGGGGGAGGGAGAGAACTGAACAACAACAGATGAGGTAGAGGGGGAATATGGGAGGGGAGGGGAGGGGGGATAGTAGGGAATAGGAAAGCAACAGAATACAACAGTCACTAATATGGCATTATGTAAACATTGTGAATGTGTAACTGATGTGATTCTGCAATTTGTATTTGGTGTAAAATGGAAGTGCATAACTCACTTGAATCAAATGTATGAAAGATGAAAAAAATAAAATAAAAGGAAAAAAATTAAAAAAAATCCTCTATTAGAAAAAAAAGAAAAAAAATAAAGAACTAATACAAAGCCTAAAGTTTTATATATTTATTAAATTTTCAATATTTACTTGTGAATGCATGTGTTAAGATACATGAAAAAACTTAGAAAAGGCAAAAGCATCTTCTTTTCTGAATGTTCACATTAATAGAGACTTATTTAGCATATTTTTTATTAGTGTTATATATCTAACTTAATATTTTTTCTTATTTGTACAGATTTTCAAGAGAAAAGGTGGAGAGAATTTAATACTGAAAAACTATATATGTACTACATACATTCAATTATAACTTTTTAACATATTTTTTCCTCTAGCTATCTGATTTTTAAATGTTTTATTTTAGAATTGTTAACAGTTTTCAGAAATATTATAAATATTATAGAGTTTTTACTATACCCACAGTTTTTCTTTTATTATAAACACCCAGCATTATCCTGATGTGTTTGTGAACACATTGACATATTATTATTTACTAAATAAAATTTTATTCATATTTCCTAATTTTTTACCCAATTTCCACTTTTCAGTTCCAGGATTCTATATGTAATACAGACTAAAAAATGTTTTGAAAGTGTTTAGACTTATAGTAGACATAACTTACAAAATATAACAAAATGTGATGTGTTCCTTTAAAATAACATTGATATAACTGTTTAGAAAATAAGTTTACATGTGAAATAATTGAAGTATTACAAGTTGTTCTGAATATTTTCTATTCCAAAATGTTTGTATGTGTATATGCAAGTGAATACCACAAGTTCAAACATTTTTAAACTCACATACAGTATTTTAATATTTAAATGTACAATGATAGTGGGGAGTTTTATTTTTATTTACTATTTGAACTCAAATTGCTCTCTCTGTAATTTATATGCAAATATTCAAAGTTATTCAGTGTTGAACTTCAAGTGGTATCTTACTTCTCATTTCTCTTTTGTGGAGTGTGCTCTTAAAACATGAATATTTTATAAGAGAGATTAAATGCAGAGACTAGTTTGTAAAAAATCTGAAAAAAATATTTTAGAATTTTGGTGAATGATAAGCACAAAATAACTTAATATTCAATATAACTGAAGACACTGAGTCGAAATAATTCCTTCAACAGAATTTTTTGAACAAAAATATATTTATGATATTTTCCCCAAATCTGAGTGTCCTACTAAAAGAGGCACTGCTGTAAGAAAGTTTCATATTTTAAAACTAAAGGTGAACAGACTGCTCATAAAAATCAGAAAATCTTTCACTGAGTAGTGGTAATTTTACATGTTTTATTATACTATACACATAAAATGATGTTTTGTGAAATATGTGGTTTAATTGTCCTAAAGGAAACTTAAATAATTTCATGTATAAATACATTTTTAGTAAAGGAAAGATTTTAATTTTTTACATTTACTTTAAGCTTAATTGAACTATATATTAGTTTTATTCACTATTCAAAATCTTTAAGGAAATGAAACATTTCCTACACTATATAATCTTGATTTTTGTTATATTTTGCTGCAATTTTCAGCTTATTTGTAATTTCAAATAATATTCAACCAGAATTTAACACTAAAATTTTTTTTAAAGAGAAGAAAAAAAAACCTCCTACTTGAATCAAATAAGAAATAGACTAAAGAAGAAATCTCAAAATAGAAAAAAAGATGAAGAGAGAAGTAGAATTGATAGGAGAGAAAAAATGTTAAAAAGGGAAGAAAGGAAAAGTGTTCTAAAACACTCAATGAAGGAAGAAAAGAGGGAAATAAAAGACCTGGCAATAAAAATATTTAACACTTTGCTTTAATATGATAGTCCAGTAATACTCTCTAATTAGGAGAGCAAGGGAAAGGATAACCATTTATGAAAAAGAAAAAACTATAAAGCTTGCAAATAAGTGAGAAAAAAAAAGGTAATGAATGAAATCTGATCAAACAGGCATGTATAAGGAAAAAGTAACATTTAATTCACCTGATCATGGACAACATGATTAGGTAAATTAAATACAAAATAGTATGAAAAGAAAGTCAAGAATATCAGGTATTATACAAAACATGAAATTCTTTTATTAAGAAAGACTTAGATTTGGTTAATAAAAGAAAAAATTTAATTGTGCTTTGCAAAAGGCATACTTAAAACAGTAATACAGAGATTGAAAATAAAAGAAGAATAAAACAAATCAATTAATACAAACATATACAAAGACATCAGAAGAGGAAACAATAGTACAGAATGTGGAATATAAGATTAAAAACACTAAAAAAGATAAGGACAGACGTTGTGAATTGCTGTTTTTAGCAGACAACATAAGAAACAAAATATATATAAAATTTTTAGGAGTATGAGAGGACATTTTATTTAAAAAAAAAAGTGAGGGCTGAGCATGTAGCTCAGTGGTAGAGCATTTGCTCAATTCCAAGTATGACACTATCTCCCTCCACCAAAAAACAAGAAACAAAACAAAACAAAAGAAAAAGAATCTGATTTTTCAGCATATTTCCCAGAATTGAAAACAAAATACGGGCTGGGGATGTCGCTCAAGTGGTAGCGTGCTCGCCTGGCATGCGTGCGGCCTGGGTTCGATCCTCAGCACCATGTACAAACAAAGATGTTGTGTCTGCCAAGTACTAAAAAAAAATAAATGTTAAAAGATTCTCATTCTCTCTCCTTCTCTCACTCTTTCTTTAAAAAAAAAAAAGAAAACAAAATTAAATCCAAAAAACTATACAGATGACATACTATAAATGAATAATATAACTATTAAACTTGATTCAACTTATTACATTTTGTCTTTAGTACAATCTGACTACTATAACAAAATGCCATAGACTGACTAATTTATAAATAATAGAAATTATTTCTTAGTGTTCTGGAAAGCAGGAAGTCCAAGATCAAGGTGCCAGCAGATATAACGTCTGGTGAGGGCTCTCTTTCTAGTTCACAGATTGTGCCTTCTTGCTGTGTCTTACATGGTGGAAGGGGCAAGTCAACCCTCTTTTAAGAGCACCAATACCATTCATTAAGTCTTATCCTTATAATCTGCTTATCTTCCAAAGGCTCCACCTCTTAACATCAGCATATTGGTGATTAGATTTCAATGTAGGAATATTGGGAGGGTACAAATAAACATTCAGATCACAGAACATTTTATGTATTGAATAGACATGTACATATAAACAAAATATATTTAATCGTTCCATAAAACTTTTACAAAAATGAATTATGTGCTTCACCAGAAAGAAACCTTTAACAAATCCAAAGAATTAGAAAGTTTATGGGTTACATTGTCATCACAGTCCAAAAAGAGTTAACAGGAAATTAAGAAACACACAGTGATTTATGTCTTGTATGAAAGAGGAAATTAAAGAAGAAATATAAAAATGTCAAGAAACGTTGTAAAATTGGACACTTTAAAACAAGGAGGCACCATAAAAACAATGAGGCTGAGCAAAATCTGAACTCAGAAGAAAATATGTGATCTTTAATTATGAATGCAAGAAGGTGAAAATAAAGAAAGTAAGTACTTACCTTAAATTCAAGGAAGAATGACAACACCAAAACAAAAGAAATTTTGAAGAAGTATTAATAATGATAAAGCTGAAATTATTAAAGTAGATGAGATAGTAGAAAAAGATAATAAATTTAAAGATTGGTTTTCTAAAAAGATTGATAAACACCATGTGGGCTTACTAAGAAAAAAAGAATGAAATTAAATTAGGCAAGATTAAATATATAAAAAGAGTAAAGAGATTAATAGAATTCTAAGTAAATTCTAGTAGTGACTTGGTATCAATATATTAACAACAACAACAACAAAAAAAAAAAAAAACAGAAAAATCGAACACTTTCCTAGGAAAATGCTCATCAGAACTGACACAGAAGCAGTGAAAACCTGCATAGACCAATTTTATAGAAGAGATTGGAGAAATGATTAATGATATACTATTGAAAAAGACTGCAGGCAGATGAATTCATAGCTGAATTTTTAATCTAACTATTAAAAATAGATAATTTCAATATTATTTAAACTATTGTTAGAAAGATTGAACGTTCTTCAGTTAATTTTATAAAGTCAGAATAACTCAAATAAGAAAGCCTAACAAGAAATCCAACAGCAATTAAAAATACAGGCCAATGTCATCTTGACATAGATGACAAATATTTAAATAGCATATTACAGAATACAATAGAGGAATGAATAAAAAGAGTAATACACTACAACCAAACAGGCTTTATTAGAAGAATAAAATAGCAGTTCCATACCAGGAAGCCTAGCTACATATTGATTACATTAAAAATTAAAGGATAAAACCCCCTGAGCATTATCAATAGACTGTGAGTGGAAATCAGATAAATATCTAGTGACCAATGCTAAGTGTAACTCTTAGCAAAATAGGAACAGAAAGAAGTAAACTATTTAAATAATAAAGGTAAGCGACCAGCCAACACCATTATAAATGGAAAAAATTAAACTTTTTAACTAAAATCAGGTGTCAGATTTACATTGGTGCTTCAAGCAATCATAAATGAAACAACTTGTATAAATGACAGAAAAGAAGATAAATCTCTTGATAATGATCATATACCTGTTTTCTTTGAAATCCAAGAAACTCTCATGAAAAGGCATATAAAAGCATTGGATACATTGAATGAATGCAAAATAAATTGTAGAAATCACCAGCCTCTCTCTAGTCAGGCAAAATTACTTAGAAAAGAATATAGAAATAACATTTGATTCAGAAGACAAACACTAAAATAATTTGATATAAATTTGGTAAGAAAGAAGCAGGATACAGTATATGAGCAAAACTGTAAAAATATTATTAGGAGATGTGAAACAAAATATAAACAAATGGAAAAGCTATCATATTTTTGGATAAGATGACTTAATATTATAATGCTAACTCTCAAAAATTAATGCATAAATCTATGCAGTTCTAATAGTCTTTTTTCTCTGACATAAAATACAATATAATAACTGAAAAGGGCTTAAGTTGTCTTCAAACAACAGTATACAGTGTGTATAGCAGTAATTATTAATAATTTTAATCTTTAATTGATTTCCATATGTGTTTGTTGGGATCAACCTAACTACTATATATGACCATAAAGCTCTAAAATAAGAAAAAGTCTTTATCTTGGAGCTTTGTAAAGCCTTGTTGAGAATCACTGAAGCAACACTACAAAAAGGTTCTAAAGACTTGAATAAAAACATTTCTATTGGGGATGGAGTTGTGGTAGAGTGCTCGCCTAGCACGTGCAAGGCCCTGGTTTGATCCTCAGCACCACATATAAATAAAATAAAAGTATTGTATCCAACTACAACTAAAAAATAAATAATAAAAAACAGTTCTATACAAAAAATGTCAAATTATATATGGTAGGTTTTAAATATTCATCTCCTATTTCCTGCTCCATAAATGGTGGAGTTAAGATTAAGTCTAGGAGGCTGGATTTTTTTTTTTAGTCCACATTGCTCCTTCTCCTGTAGAGTGTAGTCAAACTTGATTGATGGATTGTGTGTTAGAGTCACCTATGGACCTTCATAAGAATATCAACTCAGGATTTCATCTGAGTTCCTTCATTCAGAATCTGCAGCAAGAGTTATAGGAATCATAGGCAAAGTTTATGCTGTAATGATTACTTCTATCAAGATCACTTTTCTGATCGCAGAAATCTAGAAAAGGGCACTCAAAGTTTCCTCTAGAGGACGGTCATTTAAATCTTCTTTGTGAGAAATGGCTCATTTTCTTTTACAAATGAGTGTTGAAAATGAATTTACAAAATATATACATATCATTTTTTTAATTAGAGAAATCTGCAATGTACACCCTGCTTTCTTATATCAGGAAGCAGTAAAACTATGTTGACAGGAACAACGTGTGTTTGAAACCATATTTGGCTCTTTTTAGTTTACCTGTTCATCTATAAAATGCGCATGATAACAGTATTTACTTTGCATGATAATCACACCTAAAATGCACAAATTTTTTAGTAAGTTTTAGCTAAAAGTAGACAAGCAGAAGCGCTATTAATCTCCTAAACAAGAGTTATTTGAAATAATGTTAATCATAATAGATGTCTCAACATGAGGCTAACATATAGTAGATACTTAACAAATATTCTTGAATCAAGGTTCAACATTTTATGATTTATAATGAAGTTTTATCAAAGCCATTAAGTATTCTTTTTCTGATTTATTATTGGTATCATTTCAATGAAATATTTTCCAACATCTCCAAGTCATGCTACTTTGTGAATACAAATGAATTAATATTAATACCTTAATATTAATAATTAATACCTTAATATTCAGTGTCTAAATCAAATTTAACAATCAGCTTAAGTAATAATTATTTCTCCAACCCAGGCACCCTCATACATCACAGGAAATTCTCAGCTACGTGTCTAAGGTGCTCAGGAACAATTCTACTCCTTTTCTTCACTGCTGTTGGATTCCAGTCATTTCCTTGACCTTGTATTGGTCACAGAGTCCTTCCTGAGAATATGCCCTTGCTGGGCAGAGTATTTCTTTATTGGTGTCAAGGCTGCATAGAGATCTACGGCAGACTAGTGGACACAATGGCTCTGTGCTGTTACACTTTGTCACCAGACTCATAGTAAGCAGTTAATAGACTGGAAAACTCACAAATTATATATAGTAGGTTTTAAATATCCAAAGTATTTGTGAAAATGATTCCTCAGCTTCTGGACCTACTGTCTTTCCTTAGGGGGCTCAAAACAATTTGAAGACTCTGAGGGAGAGTAGAGACATCAGGTACCATGCAATCAGGTCCCTCCATTCTTTTTGACAGTTTTTCAAGGCTACCATCACAAAAATTCTATTGTTCCTTTATTCAGAAACATAAGTTCTAAGCATGTCACCCATGAAATAGATGGCTAAAAATGACATCAGTTCATCAGATCCATAAATGATAAGTTGTAAATCCCATCTTGGTTTTAGGTGGATCACTCAAGGCCTCATCTTCCTTCCTATACTCTATCATCCAGGATCTGACATAAGGCCCTAATTGAAAAGTCATCTTGTCAGCCCTTGCTCTGTTCATGTCATTGCCTTTGAAAGTGAAATAAGTGCTCATGGAGAGAAGAATCACATTTCTGAGATTGAGTCATTTGGCCCATAGTTGCTGCAGCCTGGCTTCTCTGGGGACCTGGTGCTTTGTCTCCTCAGCAACATGGATCTCTGGGGATTTCTGTTGTGCTGGGATTGACGTGTGAACATTGACAATAACAGTTTAGATAATAACAATATCACACCGTACAGAAACAATTTAATCTTATTCTTGATTTGTGAAAAAGTTTTCTTGAGAAAATGTGAGAGTTGTTAGTGCCCTGTTAACCTGTTGCTTTTTTTCCTTGAAATTTTGGTAAGGTACATGAAGAACCATGAGAGTAGGTCTGTTGTAAAACTCTTGCTCCTTTCTGGGATTGGAAGAATGAGAGCATAATATGGTTGAAGTGCAGCATAAAGTGTCATCTAGTGCATCTACTGTAAATGATCACGTAAGACTGATTAATGGGAATGCAATGGAGAACTGCTCCTCATCTCACTTGATCCTAGCAATGCATTGCTGACATTGATGTTTCAGTCTAATTCTGGGTGAAGTCCAGGCTTTTCTTTCTAATTCCTATTTCTACATCAGGGTGATGTGTACCTTAGATACACTCAAGGTCTCATCTCTCAAATTAAAACCCATTTCTCACAAGTGAAAGTTAAACAAATTCACATTAGGTGCCAATCACAGATGTGATAAGGCTTAATATGTTATCTCTCCTATAGACACTCTTGTGGAAAGGCATTAGTTGAGAAGTCCAGGCAGCAAAGTCTTCTCTCTTCCACTTACAGTCTATGAGAGTTTAACCCAGCACTACAAACTCTTGAGTCCAGTTTCCCCATGTAAGAATTAGGGAAAATGTTACCAATCTTACAGTTTTTAGAAGAATCATGAAGGGTTGAAATTGACAATACTTTCAGTACAATGTTTAGTTTATACTAGATGCTGAACTTATGTTGATTTACTCAAAATAGAACAAAACTTCAATCTTGAGAAAATTACTTTAAATTGTAAAATTTCGTATTACTTGTGATGCATTTGAAAGGGCCTCCCCCCACACTTTTATTCACGTTTTATAGGTAATTGTTAATTTTGAACTCACTTCTCTTTCTTTCTGTAAGGAAAACTGTACAATTGTATTGATCTTTGCTATGGTCTGAAATAAGCCTGTGTAAGTTTTTGGTTGCAAAAGGGGCCAGAACTACAAAAGTCCAAGAAATGTCATGTATGGGAGCTTTTCCCAGTTTCTATAAAGTTCATTTCATATTAAGGACATGATTGTCTCCCACTTCCAGACATTAATATTTAACATGGTGAACAATGAACCTAAAATATTCCTGAATTTTTTTTCCTATAACCTTTTGTAGATCTCTAAATGGAAACAGGGCCCTAATCTTATACATTCCAACTGCTGCAATTCAACATTTTGCTTAGAACTAAGTGTGATTCACAACTCTTCCTCACCTTCCTGTAGGTGCCTTGTACCTACAGGATGGGGTTGCACCTGTTTTTTATTTTCTAACTTTCAACACGATCTTGGATACCCCTTTTATTCTTTTGCTTCACAGAGATGCTTCGTTAAAGGATCTGAGGAGCACCTTCAAAAATTCGAGATGCTCCACTGTCTTGTGGTGAGCTATCTGTGCTAAGCCGCACACCAGGACCTGGTGCCACCGGGCCTCAAGGTAGAAGTGGAGGTGGCACTCATCGCAGCGCGCAGGCCAACGCCCTTTCGCATCTCCTTGGTAGGGGACACCGCCCAGGCGCTCCCGTTGCTAGGTCTTCTGTTTGCCGCGTTCTAAAGGAGCCCTGAGCGCGACCAAGGCTAAAGGGGAGGGGGGGTGCCAGGAAAAGCTCGAACACTGTCTTCAGTAAACCTCGAGGAGAAGCAGAGGCTCTTCCTGTGGTCCCTCCTGTCCCCAAGCCCCCACCGCGCTGGGGGCGTGGAGCTTTCCCCTTGTTTTTGGTCGCCCCCAGCATTCGCGGGCCCTCAGCGCCCTCTGCGCCCGCGCCTCTCAGTAGGATGCGCACCCCCGTCGTGGCGGGCTAATGGTCTGGCCCGTCGGTAGCCACCACCCCCTTGGGCAGCTACAGCTGTTCCAGCAGCTCCAGGTCAAGCGCAAGAGTCCGGAGCCGTGGCTGCCTCGGGCGGTGGGCGGGCGGGGTATCACCGGACCACCAGCGAAGCTGCCCAGCAAGGGGCAGCCCCCGCTGGCCAGTGGCGGAGCGCGGGAGCCACCGAGGGACCGCCTGCAGCGGAGTGGCGAGGACCGGGGCTGGGCTTCTCTCAACCCGGTGAGTACCTTCTGCCGCCATCCTCCCTGAGTCCCTCCTACCGTCCCCTAACCCCCGGAAGTCTGGGTCCCTATCCTGCCCCCACCAGCGACCGTCCCCTTACTCTGTCCTCGGCCTGAGCCGCGGGACAGAGAGCTGCTGCTGTCAGGCTAATGATTCAGCACCATTCGTGCGTAGAGGTTTGGGCAGAATGGGGGAGGGGGAAGGGGACGAGGTCAGTTGCCGGTCTCACCTCAGTTTCTAGGCTCGCTATAGAAGACCTGGGCGCCCCGGTCGGCAAACCTCCGTGAGTATGGGTGCATTCTGGAAAGTGTGTCAGATTAATGTCTTTTCCCCACATCCAAGTGAAGTATAGGGTCCTTGGAGGTACCTCTCAGTTTCTTTGCTTCTGTCTCCATTGGGTTCATGCCATCATTTATTTTATTTTATTTTATGCCACAGCATTCCTTCCACTAGTGTGAAAGATGTCCTATCAAAGTTGTATCGTATTCTGGGTGGGTTTGATTGGTCCTGGCACAGAAGGAAAAGATTTAAGGGAGGTAGGAAGTAATACTGTCATATCATAGGTTATTATTTTTATATATAATATTTCACTAAGTCCTCACAACAACCCAGGAACAAATGTGGAAAGTGAGAATCAGAGATGTTGAATTACATTCTCAAGGTCACAGAATAGGAATTTAAATTCAGGTCTCCCTAAGTCCAAAATCCATTGTCCTTACTGTACTAAACAGTAGTGGGTCCAAAGTACTAAATATTTAATAGCTAGTAGTGTGTACATATATACACACTACTAGCTATTAAATATAGTGTTTTCATGGGAGTGATCTCAAACAATAGCACCAACAACCTGAAAACTTTCTGTATGTGGAATTATTGCTTTTTTAGTACAAAAGAACATTTTTCATTTTTCACGTGTAAAAAATTGATTTTCTTAGAAAACATTTAGCAAAAAATAATATCTGAACAACATTGTAGAGGAAGACTAGGTCATGATGGATGTTTAGCACATTTTTGGTAGTGAAATTTGATGGGTGCCCATGGGGAAAGTCATGAAGAAATCATTAGGGCAATAAAAAGAAATCTGGATTATTTTTTTTAAACTTTAGGTAACATTTTAAATAAGAGCAACCATTTGGTTCATGAGCCATGTGATATAATGACACACAATAGGGTAACAGATAAACCTAGACTCAGATTATGTGATTTGATTCATTATGGCTCTGTAATTTGACAGCAATAACTCCATTTTGTAAACTAAGGAACTGAAAAACAGAATGTTAAAGAGTACTCAGTAAGTGGTGGTATGTGGACAAGGATTTACTCTTAGGTGCTATCTCTCTCAGTTAAAAAATATTATGTAGTCATAAAACAGAGTTCCTTATAGTGCAACATTGAATTGATTTGTTTCTGCCCTACCTTTCAGAGTCAACAATTATATTGACCTTGAATATGCCTTCTGTAAAAATAATGGATGTGATGTTCTTTTTTCTTTATTTGGTGGGTTATTTGATTTGCTTTCATTCATGATTATGGTGTTTCTCTTAAAATGCCCAATCTTGTTGATGTCTCAGGGAGCTTGCTATAGGACAAATGTTTATTTTCTCTAAGTATCAGCATAGCATTTGATGGTAGATAGCAACATAGTCATTTAGTTTATCATTTCTGAAGTGTTGAGCTATTCACATTGGCAAATTCTTTCTTAAGTTAGTGGGAGATTGATAACTAAAACCCACTGCCTACATAAAGACATAAAATGAGAACACATATTCATATTTGTTGTTGAGACAAGACTGTAAGTGAGGTAGGGTCCTATATCTACTCTTAAATTTGATTCCTAGGAGGTCATTTCTTTTTGTGTTTATGTGTCTATTGGCTGTACACTGAACCTTGGTGAGGCATTTTGCAATCCAATCTCTTGAATCCCAAGGGGACAACCAAATTGATTTGAATGAATAAGCAAAAATACAGCATCACTGCTGTTCAAATAAAAAAAAGGAAAGTGCATGTCTTAGTGATGGAAGGTTAGTAGCAACACTTTAAAAGGGAGACATCATGTTTTATTTAGATAACATCACTGAAAGTATGAATGTAATATCAACCTGGCTTTAGAACTATACTTTCTGTCTTTCCCTGTATGTCTTTATCCAATTTCTGCTGTCAGCAGACCATCTAAATTCCTGACTTAAGGAAATTAAAGTCTAGTTAAGGAGATATTTACTTAACACATGAGTAATTAACAACAAAATAACTTAGAATTGGCTTATTATTGGAAAGAGGTAGTACAGAATTAAGTGTTATAGCAATATCTTAGGAAAAATTAGAAATAGCAGAGGTGGGGTGATCAGAGGATCAGCAAAGTCTTCATGAATGGAAGTGTATTAAACCAACCTCAGAAGTGATAAGCATTTCCACAGGCAGGGAGACTGGGAGACAAAGATTCAACTGAGAAGTGCTCATCTATCTTTTGGATACTTGGTGACAGATTATGAAGAACCTTGAATGTCTGATGTGAGATCTGTTTCTGATCTGGTAATAATAGAGAACTAGGGTAGATTTCTAAGCAGGTCAAATTTCTCTTGCTCATGTTCTCCATATCCCTTGCCCCAAGTCTCCTTCCAGAAATCCAAATATTTCCTGATAGTAAAATAATTTGATATCAATTAAATGAAGAAAAAGTTTTTTTTTTTCAAAAAAAAAAAAAAAAAGAAGAAGAAGAAGAAGAAGAAAAAGGAAAAAAAGCTTTCCCTTCCAAATAAATTTGCCTTAAAAAAATTCTAAAATTGGATATGGGGGCTGTAAAGATGGTGGAATGTGATGGACATCATTACCCTAAGTAATGTATGACTGCACATATGATGTGATGCTACATTGTGTACAACCAGGGAAATGAAAAGTTGTGCTACAGTTGTGTACAGAGAATCAAAATGCATTCTGCTGTCATATATATACCTAATTAAAATAATTAGATTTACTATAAAAACCCAAATTATAGAATTATGAGTAATCTAAAAACTTCAAGAATATGAAAAAGGAAAAAAAAATCATCATAATCTTACTATGTAAAGACAACCATGGTTAATAATTTGATTTTTTTCCATGTATAGTTTTAATCATGGTATATTAATTAATTTTTATATATATCTTAATTTGTTCTATTTAGATATACATGACAAGAGTATATTTTGACATATTATGGATACCTGGAGTATAACTTAGGAGCCTACTCTTATCATTGTACTTGATGTGGTGTTTCAGTGGTTGTGTATTCTTACATGAAAATAGGAAAGTTATGTCCAAGTCTGCTGGGAGCCATCAGCCAAGTAGGTATGACAATTTCCTTCCCAGCATACCCCCATGTTTCTTTAGTGGAAGGACTCATGGAAATAGGACATTTTGCAGCGACATTGCATGTAACGTGACCTTGCTTAAGGACCAGGGCAGATCCATGTTTAGGGTGTTCCCGGTTTAGCATAATAAGAGATTAGGGCATTCCTCCTTTAGAATAGGGCATATCCTACTGCCTGAGTTCCTCTTGAGTTCTTAGGGTCAGACAGTATATTTGGGAGACAGAAGCCCATGAGTGGTGGATTTGGGAAGAGAACGTGGATTTCCCCAGAACGTGTTTGTAGAAGGTCGGTGTGAGTTCCGGAATTAAGAGTTGCTGTTTGAATCTACAAAGCTGTGAGTGGCTTGTGATTTGTGCCCAGCCAGACTGCGGCACAAGTCATTCTACTCTCATTCCTATTCCCATACTCCTTCCTTCCTTTCATTCCCCTTTGTATATATATTTTAACTTTTAACTCTATAACATTAGTTTTCACTGAATAACAATTAGGCAGTAACATTTAAAATTAATATAATCTTGCACTAGGTAGATGTACTAGAATTTCCTAATCATTCCTGTCACTATATTATTACATCTTTGTTCATAAAAATTCTTTAGGATAGTGTCTCTGGATATAGGGGTATGGATTCTTAGATTTAGACTAGTTTAAGCAAGTTTTGAAACTACTTCCATTTGCAATATATATATATATATATATATATATATATATGTTGAATATAGAATATTTGTATGTTACTATTGAAGATACTCAAATATATTGAAGATACTCAAATATAGAATATTTGTATGTTACTATTGAAGATACTGTCTATAGCTCTTTAGATTATACTCTTTCAGGTAACCTCTTCTTTTGATTAGGAAGATTAACTAAATCATAGTAACTCAGAGAAAGGCGGGTAGTTGGGACTATAGAAGAGAGAAGCTGTAATTAAAGTGGGAGAACAGGTTTGGGGAAAGTGAGCAAGAATTTATAGTCTTAGAACGGGCATACATGATCATTGACTTTCTGATCCTAGGCTTGTATTTGAGGACCTTAACTTTACATCTCTACCTCCCTTGTCCCACTACACACTGTACACCATATCTGTCTCCTTCAGACTTCAGCTTCTGTCCTCTTGTATCAGATTCTCAACTCTCCAGCTTCATTATCCTAGTAATTCAACGCACAAATATGAGCTCACTCTTGTACTCTAATTTGGAGAATTCACATTGTTGATGATAAGAATTTGGGATCTCTGCTCAAATCTCAGCAGATACCCTGGGTACAAGGTACAAGGTACAAGGGTGTGTGGGAAGCACACTTGATGGACACGTGAAGATTCCTGTCCCCTTCCTTGAGCACATTTGCCCAAAATGACCTTTTTGAAAACAGTGGCATAGCGTTCCTAACATCATCCCCAAGCATCCAGATACTTCCTTCTCCTTGTTCCCAATATCTCTTCACCAGAGAAAGTTCCCCTCATGGAGGAGAGAGACTTGCCTCAATTAATCCTGTTGTAGGGACATATGGCATTTGCTCCTTATCATGAGAAGGACAGGGACCCAGTGTTGGACATGTGCTTTGGTCAGACCCCTGACTTACTCTCCCAAGTTTTCACTGAGCTGCTTTTGGGACCTGCTTCCACTTACCTAGGGCTACAAGGATGAGAATATGTTGAGGCGCATTGGCCATTCAGTATCTCTGAGTACCAGTAAAAGGGGTGTCACAGATATGAATGTACCTTGAGAGCACAACTGGGGAGCAGAGGAAGATTATTATAACATGCCATCATTCTTGGGGAAGCCTGAAAAGAAACAATGACAACAAAAACATCGTGTTATAAACCTCAAAGAGGTCATTCTCCCCCTTTATCAAGTCCTAAGAGATGATTTCTGATGGAACTGGACATTTGGTGGGCAGAGTACTTTAGATAGAATTTCTCCTGTGTTTAGTTGGGACCTATTATTAAACAATTTTCTTAAGGTCTTAGAAGGTGGTAAACCTGTTTCCATTTCCCTCATGCATTATCTGTCAAAACTGAAGTGAGATTCAGAAGTTTCCCTAGTGTTTAAAAGAAAAGTCAAATTTCAATACACTTTCCTATTTATTCTCTGCTAGTCTTTATTTCCCATTTGACATTTATCTACTAACACTTCTATTCTTAGTAAACATAGTAGTTGACAGAGCTAAGTGACTGGGATTGTTTAGGCTATCTGAAGGTGAGTGATAAATAAATTTCCTTCTTTTTTTTCTTTTTACTTGAAAGTATCTGGTCATCACACACATTTCAGTGTAAATCTTTTGAAGATTTAGAGTTAAGTGGTCAAGTGCTCACTGATCTTTTCTCTGGCTGGCCCAAAGATCTCTGAGAATGCATTTCTTGATGAAAGTGATGATATTGTTGGTCCACTGGGTGTGCTGAAGTACCTACATAGTTTGCTTTTTCTAAATTGTGGCACCGGAGCTCCCAAACTTCTTTGTTATTTTTGTCCTTCTGCCTAGCCATGCGAAATGGAATGCTATATTTGACAAAGGGTTATTTTTGAACATTTCTCTTACCCACTGTTTTGTAAAGTGTGAACTGGTGCCACAGCTAATTTGACAGGATGGCAGTACCTGTTTCTGTAAAAAGTTGTTCTTGTTTCTCCTTTTGTGTAGGTGCAGTGACATTATCTTTTTTAAGTAATTTGAGCATTTATAGATTTGGATGAGAGAGCACCAGTAATCCAGGCAGCAGCTTCCAGATCATTTCTAGGCTTAGGATCAGAATTTTAATGGATGCTTATGTATAACTCTTGTTTAAGGTAGTACTGTCTTTCTTTTATAAGTGAAGTAACCCTACTTAAACTTTTTGTAAAATCTGTTTTAACTGATTTGGTCCTACTATGTCATAAATGTGTGGAGTATTGGTAGAAAAAGTTAGGAACTGTAGATTTAATTTGAATTATTGCATTTGTTGGAAAATTTTCATGTGTAATTTTCTCATCATTATTATTTAAAATCTTTTTTCAAGGTATGTATCAAATAAAATCTATGCCTATGTGTAATATTCATAGTGATTGCTAAAAAATTAGGACAATAATTTCAGCACGTCTCAGTCTATATTTAGAACACTCTGCAGCTAACCAACAAATACACGATAGTTCTATGGAGAAAAATGTAGGAATTGCACACATTCTATAATCAGTTTAATATTTATGAAATGAGATGAAGGCATTTTCATTTAGCTTTAGCTTTGATCACGTCCAAGATGATATTTTGTTACCTAGCATGTCTTAATCTAGAATCCTGAAGATTGACACATACTATGTTGTCCATTTTAACAATGTGAAAAAATAGAGCTAGAGAGGAAAGAAACTGGCAAAATTAACATTTAGAATCACAGTGATATTAGAAATTGGTCTGCAGCTGCCCCTTGATTGGATAGTGTTTTTTTGATTTATTTCTTTAAGGATTTTTGAGGAAAAAGTAATTTTATTGAATGTTTTTTACTGATCTCTGACATTTATTTTCAGTTCTCATCATCTTCTACTTTGTTCAACACACACAAATTTCAACTCATTATTTTTAGAATATATAAACAAGTTATTTTTACATCTTGCCATAATAATTAAAGAAAAATGACTCTAAAAATACCAAGGGAAATTTGAAAGGGATATTTGTGTTTCTCAAAATTTAGCAGACTATATATATGTGCCAGTGATTTTTCATATGTCAAACATCGGTGCCAAATAAACAATTTTGCCAGAAAGAACCATATTCTACTACATATTTTGTGGTATTTTCACTTTGAAATAAGTGGCATTTTCTCTTTTAAAAATTGTTTTAGGTGTATAATACATTTTAAGAGCTATTTTCATTCTTGATTAAGAATTAAAAATTAAATATATTCTTCATTGATTATAATATGGCATATGTACTTCCATATTGTATTCAATAGCATAACTCTGAATTTTGATTTTAGAATTTACAAGTAATTAGAATAATCAAATATAGGAATCATAAAGGTAGTAAAATGTAGCATCTACTGGGAACAAAGTTAAGCAAATTCATTGAGCAAAATCTATGAACAGAGAGATTTAGATCTCTAAGAAAAATTAACTACCGATGTAGCCCAGGTTTTTTTTCTCTTCTTATTTAACTATACATATTCTGGCAATGTGAAAGTTATTATCATAGTTCTGGAAGAAAAAAATATAATAGTCTCATTATATATGGTATCATTTTCCAGGGTTTCAGTTACCTATGGTCATCTATGGTCCAAAAATATTAAATGAGAAATTCCAGAAAAAGCAATTCATAATTTTTAAATTGTATGCTACTCTGAGAAGCATGATGCAATCTCATGCTCTCACATTCTCTCCAGCCATGGATGGGAATCTGTTCAGTGTATGTAGGCTTCATATCTATCCACTGTTAGTTACTTAGTAGTCATTTCCATTGTAGCAGCCCAGTGCTGTGTTCAGGTAACCCTGCTTTTACTTAATGGTCCCAAAGTGCAGAGTAGTGATGCTGGCAATTTGGATAGGCCAAAGAGAAACTGGTTCCTTTGAATGAAAAGATGAAAATTCTCAACTTAGTAAGGAAATAAATCATATGCAGAGTTTCCTAAGATCTACAATAGAATAGACATTTGGAGAGGGAGGAAACAGTGGGACATGGGGGACGGGCACATTTATATTATTTTTACTATAGTATATTGTTATAATTGTTTGATTTTATTATTAGTTAATATTAATTTCTCACTGTGTTATAAATTAAACTTTACCATATATATATATATATATATATATATATATATATATATATATATATATAACAGTATATATAAGGGTCAGTACTAACTCAGGTTTCAGGATCTACTGGGCATATTGGAATGTATTCCCTGCCAATAGGGTGGACTACTATATTTAACATTTTTTTTTCAATATAACTTTTTTTTAGAATAGTGTGAAAATATTGCTATTTATGTAATTCTTTGGGTGATATCTGACATGTAAGGATTACACAGGTGCATACTTTTTTTGCCAGTGAATATTTTGTAGTATTGGTTTCTTTTAATAGTTTTTATTGTCATAAAAATACACAATATTTTATGTGTTAGCCATTTCTAAGTGTATAGTCGAGCATGTTAAATATATTCCCATGTTTGTGAAACTGGTTGTCCAGACTTTTTCCTCTTGCTTACCAGAAACTATATACCCATTGGTAGCTCAGCTCACCTTCCTTCCCACTTCATCTAGCCCCGGACAGCCACCATTCTACTGTCTGTTTCTGTGAATTTGACTACATTAAATACCATAGATCGGTAGAATCATATGGTATTTATCTTTTTGTAACTGGCTTATTTCACCTAAAATAAAGTTCATCCATGGAATGTCAGAATTTCTTTCCTTTTCAAGGCTGGATAGTATGCCTGTTTATCCATTCATTCATCCCTGAACATTTGCCTTGCTTCCACTTCTTGGTTATTGTGAATAGTGCTTCTGTGATCTTGGGGATGCAAATATATCTGCATGACCTTGATTTTATTTATTTATTTTTAATGAGACCCAGAAGTGGGATTGCTGGATCACATAGTAGTTTTATTTTGTATCTTTTGGGGAAACTTCATAGTGTTTTCCATAGTATTTGTACTATTTTACAGTCACATAGTAATGCACACAAGTTCCAATTTTACCAAACTCTTGCCAATACTTTTTGATTTCTGGGATGATACTTCATTGTTGTTTTGATTCTCATTTCTCTGAGGATTAGTGCTGTTGAGAATTTTTTCATATGCTAATTAAACATTTGTATATCATCTTTAGAGACGTGTCTATTCAAGTTCTTTGCCTATTTTAAAATAGTGTTGTTTTATTTTGTGATTCTTTTTGCTCATGTAACATTTGTTATTTTTAGCAGTTTAAAGAATGTATTGTTGAAATAGTTTCAAATTGATGTTTATAAATTGTTTTTCTCCTTATTCTTTGAAGTCTACAAGATTATTTTGCAACTATGTAATTATTATACCTGTCATAATTATTTTAGAGATTATACTTAATTTGATTGACTTTTTCTTTGTGAAGACCCACTTATGTATCTATTCAATGTAGGATTTTGT
This sequence comes from Callospermophilus lateralis, assembly GCF_048772815.1. NCBI lineage: Eukaryota > Metazoa > Chordata > Mammalia > Rodentia > Sciuridae > Callospermophilus > Callospermophilus lateralis. Next base: position 675,894 of record NW_027516097.1, read on the forward strand.
TGTAATAATTTAACCAGATGTTTATAAGAATTGTGTGAAACCTATGCACCATTTTAAAGATAACTGACATCTTTACTATATTTATTCTTCCATGGCATATCTTTCCAAGTATTTAAGTCTTCTTTGGTGTCTTTCATCAACATGTTATAATTTTGATTATATATCTTGTACATGTTTTATTAGGTTTATACATAAGTAATATTCTTTGAAGCAAATAATAGGGAAATTTAAATTTATGCTTCCATTTCTTTGTTAAAATGGGGGAAATTCAGTTGATTTTGTATCTTGATCTTGTGTCATGCAGCTTTACTAGACTTGCTCTTTGGTTCTAGAAGTTGAAGATCTTTTGATTTTTTCTTTAATGTATAGGATTATGTCATGTGTAAATACAAAGTTTTTTTCTCTTTTTTATCTATATGCCTTTATCATTCTTGCCTTATTCCAACAACTAGAACTTCCAGTACTATGTAAATAAAAATGGTGACAGTGCCTTTTTCCCAAACTTAGAGGGAAATCATTTAGTCTTTCACTATTATTACGGTAACTGTAGTTTTTTTTTTTTTTTTTTGTACAACCATGCTTCTTTATCTGTGGGGCCTTTATTTTTCAGTTCAACCAATCATACACACATTTCTTTCTTATCATTGCTTGCTGGACAGTACAGAATAAATAGCTAATTGTATAACATTTATGTTGTATTAAGTAGTAATCTAGAGATATGGCTTAAAGAATACAGACAATGTGTAGACCATATGCAAATACTATGCCATTTTACATAACGGATTTGAACACCCAGAGATTTTGATACACATGGAGGATCTTGAAAATAGTCTTCCACATATATGGAGGAACATGATTTTTCCGGGGTCAAGCAAATTCCCCTCCGTTTCTAGTACCCTGGGTCTTTTTTGTCCTATATGGTTGTTGAATTGTATCAAGTACTTTGTCAATCCCAATTAATATGGGTCTATACATTTTTTCTTCCCTAGTCTGTTGATACAGTTATTACATTACTTGATTTTTGACTATCAAATTAGCCTCGCACACATGAAACAAAATTTAATTCATCACAACTACACACACACATTATTTACATACATACATCTGTATACACATATGAACACACATTGTTGGATTCAGTTTGTAAAATTTTGATAAAGATTTTGCATCTAAATTCATGAGAATTAATGGTCTATAGTTTCCAATGGTTTATAGTTTCCTTTTTATTGTGCTTTCTTTGGCTTTGGTTGTTCTCTTCTCTTTCATGTTCTGAAAGAGGTTGCTAAAAATTGGTGTAAATTATTTGAGTGTTTGACAGAATTCTCCAGTGATACTATCTGGGCCTGAGTATTTCATTTTCAGGTGCTTTTTTTGTGAAAAAATTAAAATTATTTCTGTAATAATTAAAGAACTATTCAGGTTATCTGTTTTTTTTGACTTATTGTTGGTAATTTGTGGTTTTTAAGGAATTGATTTATTTCTTGTAAGTCATTGAATTTATGATTGTAAGGTTATTCATAGTTTTTCCTTATCCATTTTCCCCTATTGTTTTTTTTATTGGCCATAGATTCTGTTGAGATATTGTTTTATTCTTTATATTGGTGACTTGTATCTTATCTTTTAAAAAGATCTTTGTCAATCTTTCTAGAGATTTATTGATTTAATATTTTTTGAAAACCTAGTTTTTGTGAGTTTCATTTTTATTTTATTGAAGTATATACACTCACATACATCAATGTACATGTATTTTTTCTGCTTCTTAAAGTAGGAACTTAGATTACTGATTTGTCATTGTTTCCTTTTGCTTATGTAAACATTTAGTGCTCCAAATTTTCCTCTTAACATGGTTTTGTCTTTATCTCACAAATTTTGGTGATCTTCATTTTGAGAATTTTCATTCTCGATTAAAAAAATTTTCCTTTGAGGCTTCCTTTTTGGCCCATGGACCATTGAGAAAAATTTTATTGTTTGTCTGCCCATCTGTCTGTCTGTCTATCTTCTATCTAGATATGAATTCATACTGTGTTGCCCAGGTTGGTCTTAAACTCATTGGCTCAAGTGATCCTCCCACCTGAATCCTGAGTAGCTGAGACAACAGGCATGTGCCACCACACCTGAGAAAGCATATTAATTCCCAAGTGTTTAGAGATTTTGCTGTTATTTCTGCTGTTCATTTCTAGTTTAATTTTGTTCAGTCAGAGAATATACTCTGCATGGTTTAAGTTCCTTTAAACTTACCTGTCCATGTTTTATGAACCACAGTGTAGTGCATGCTGGTGAAACTCTACAGGTTCTTCAAAGAATGTATGTTCTATTTTTGAGTAGAGTGTTATAATGTCAATCAGATGCTACTGGTTGATGGTGTTGCTCAGCTTTTCTATATTCTTGCTGTCCAGTTTTTCCTAGTAATACTATGAATAGCTGAGAGTGGAGTATTGAAGTTCTCATCTACAAATGTAAATTTTAAAATATTTTTTCCAACTTTATCAGTTTTTGCTTTGTGTATTTTGAAATGTGTAGGTTTGGCACATGCACATTTAAGATGACTTTATTTTCTTTGTTAACTGAGCTTTTTATTATTTTGTCAGCGCCTCCCTAATAATTTTCTTTTGCTTAGAATTCTATTTTAGATGCTATAAATAAAGACACTTTTGCTTTATAAAACTGATGACTGCGTGATATATCTATGTATTTATTTTCAACATACCTCTGACATTATGTGTGAAATTGAGTTTTGTAGACAATATGGAGTTAGATTATATATTTTTTTAATTTACTTTGTTGATCTCTCTTTTAATTGATGTATTTATACCAGTTATATTTAATTATTGATATGTCAAGTTTTCCCTTTACCTCTGATTTTTTTTTTGTATTTTCTGTTTTTTTTCTTGCCTTTCTGTGGGAAAGAACATTTTAACATTTTTTAGAGTTGCATTTTTATTTATTTATTTATTTTTGTTATATCACTTTATGTGGTTGTCTTGGTGGGTGCTCTAGATGTCTGCCACAGCCTACCTCAGACATTTAGCCATGGTTTAGAAAACTGCACTTCCATTTAGGTTCTTTTACCCTCTCCACTTTTTAAATATAATAAGTATTTCTTCTGCATACACTGATGATTGTAACAGTGGTGTATATTGCTTCTCCTATAAAAAATGATTAATGAATTTCATGAGGTCAGTGACAGGCTATCATGTATACTTCTGTTTTTACCTTTTTTTGTTTTTCTCTTTTCCTTTTTGAAGGTCCCACTCCTCTGTTATTGTTTTCTTTGCATTAGAAGGTTTTCTTAAGACATTCTTTCAAGTTAGGTGAGCTAGTAACACATTCTTAGTTTTCCAAATTCCTCTCCAGAATGCCTTTTCTATCTTCCACTGCTGAATGTTAGTTTTGCCAGATATAGTAGATAGGGTTAATAAGTATTCTCTTTTAGCACCTGAAAAATGGGCCCCTGTTTCTGGCTTCTGCAGTTTCAGATATGAAATTTATTGTCATTTGGATTGTTGTTACCTTACAAATAATGTCAGTCACTTACTGTTTTTAAGATTTTTTTGTCTTTAGTTTCCGTAAAAATATGATTTTGATGTGTATTGGTGTATGTTTGAGTTTATCCTATATGGGATTCACTTAGTTTCTTAAATCTGGAGGCTCTGTCTTTTGCCAAATTTAGGATTTTCAACCACTATTTCTTCAAATGCTTTGTCACTCTCTTTCTCTTTCTCTTAATTACTAATAACATTAGATTTTTTTGTTATTATCCCTTAGATTTGGGAGGCTTTCCCAGCCTGCTTTCTCTCTATTGTTGAGCTTGAATAAATTTCATTAACCTTTCTTAAGTTCAGGGGTTCATTGCTACTTTACTATTGAGACCATTCAGCAAGTTTTTAATTTTAGCAGTTATATTTTTAAGCTCTATAGTTTCCATTTGATTCTTTTCCATAACTTTTATTTCATGGCTGAGATTTTGTTTTTTCATTTGTTTGAAGAAAATTGAATATTGAGGCAACTTAAAAAAAGAGTTGCTTTAAAATTCTAGTTAACTTCAGTATCTGATTATATTGAGATTATTCCAGTGTGATGCTGATACCTTGATGTTGGCATCAGTTGATGGTCTATTTTCATTCAGTTTGTGATTTTCCTGGATTTTGGTGTGACAAATGAATTTTGATGACACCTCAGTCCTATTTAACTCTTAACTTTATTTAGCAGGCAGTCACTTATTTAGGTCTGGTGTGTAGGTTCTGTCCTACCGTTTTGTGCTTTTCAGAGCCATGGCAGTGCTACTTTGGTCTGTTTCATTTTGTGGTGCTCCTGAGGCTTTTGCCTATCACCCTTTGCTGACGCTGTCTGTGGGGATGTGGTATAAGACACTGCCCTGAACTGTCACTGGTGGGGAGACGGTGTGGGACTTGGGTCTCCTTATGTCTCTGGGTGGAGGAAGGAGAGTCTTCTGAAGTCCCCTTCCTTGTGAATGAAGGTGGAAGTTCCTCATTAGGTCTGTGTTAGACTTTCCTTTCCCAGTGAAAGAAGCCATTTTTTTTTCTGGAGGCCTGTTGATGGTCATGGGTGGAGGATTCTGTGATTCTCTGACCTGGGGAATATGTGAGATTAATAGAAAACCCAGGGAACTCAGCACATTATTGTTTCTCACATCGTGAAGTTCCTAAGGCTAGTCTGCCTCCTTACTTTCACCTTTCAGAGTCCTTTTATTGTTTTATGATGGATAATTTCCAGAGTAGTCAGTTGTGTATAAAAAGCAGGATCAGAAAAAAATAAATCTATTACAGTTTGTTTTAGAATCAGAGGACATGGTTTTTAATGTGCCGTTTTACTCACAGCAAAGTATGCACGGAGCATTTCTGCTGTACATCAAAGTTTGATGGCTGTCTCAAGAAAAGCACTTGTGTGATGTTTTTAACTGCTTTTGAAATACCATACCATTTTTACTTGAAAGAAAAACTGACATAAAACAGTTTCTTTTTCAGACTTGAATATTTGGCAAGCATTTTTCTTGAAAGTGAAATGAGCCTATTACTTTAAGAAAAACCAGTATTTGTTGCAAATGATGAAATTTGTGTTTGCAAGAAAAAAAACTCAGAATTTTGGAAACTTTAATCCACCATTGTGAGCTTTTCTTCTTCCCAGTACCTAAATGTGCTTTTGATGAAATCATTTAGTGTTTTTAAAATACTGTATAATGAAATGTATCAACCTTTGGAAGATCTGGATGTTGAGTAAACCAATATTTTGCAATGATTAATGCACAATGTTGCAGAATTACGCACAGGTAAAACTTCCCTTTAAAGCATAATATAGACCACTGAATTTTTAAAAAGTTATTAATATTATTTTTCATTGACAAATCACAATCGAATAAATTTTGATGGTACAATGTAATGTTTTGATATGTATAACTACTGTGGTATGATTAAGTCAGTTAATATATCCATCATGTCACTTACCTGTCATTTTTATTGTGAGATGTTTGAAATTTACTCTTTTACTTATTTTGAGATATATGATACAGTTATGTGTTGCATAATGATGTTTCAGACAAAAATGATAGTCTCTAAGGTTATAATGGAACTGAGAAAGTTCTGTTGTCCAGTTTTTCTGTTCTATCTTTACATGTGTTCAACACATAAATACTTACTATTGTGTTACAATTGCCTACAGTAGTCAGTACATTAACTTGCTATACCTGTTTGTAGTTTAGGAGCAATAGTCTATACTATATGGCCAAGATGTATAGTAGGCTGTTCCTACTAAGTACACTCTATGATGTTTGTTCATTGACAAAATTACCTAACAATGCATTTCTCAGAACATATCCCTGCTGTTAAGTATCACATGGCTATATTTTATTGTACACTACAGTCAGATTTCCATGTAGTAAAGCTCAAAATCTCTGAGTCATAAATTTTGTGCCTTTTCACCTATAATTCAGCATGTTCATCCCCATCCCAGCCTTTGATAAGCATCATTCTATTATTATTGTTATTATCATTTTGGTACTAAGGATTGAAATCATGGGTACTTAACCACTGAGCCACGTTCCCAGCCCTTTTAAAATATTTCATTTGTAGACAGGGTCTTGCTGAGTTGCTAAGTGCCTTGCAAAGTTTCTAAGGCTGGCTTTGAACTCTCAATCCCCCTGCCTCAGTTTCCCCTGCCGCTGGGATTACAGGCGTGCACCACCGTGCCTGGCATCATTCTACTTTTTATGAGTTCAACTTTATTAAATGTCATATGTAAATAAGATGATTCAATATTTATCTTTCTATGGCTGGCTTATTTCACTTAGCAAAAGGTCCTCCAGATACATACACATTGTCACAAATGATGGAATCTCCCCTTTTAAAAGGGTGAATAGTATTCTGTTGTGTATCTCTCTCTCTCTCTCTATCTATCTATCTCTCTCTCTCTCTCACACACACACACACACACACCCACGACCACATTTTCTTTACCTATTTCCTGTTCACTTGTTGGTAGGCACCTAGGTTGTTTTCATATATTGGCTATTGTGAATAATGCTCCATCACAGCAATGAACAACCCAGGAGCAATGATATTCCTTCAACATAATGATTTCAATTCCTCTGGCTATACACCTAGAAGTGTGATTACTGCTTTGTGTACTAGTTCTATTTTTGGTTCTCTGAAGAACCTCCATATTATGTCCCATATTGGTTGTATTAACTTATATTCCCACCAACAATGTACAAGAATTCCTTTTTCCTTACATCTTCCCTAGTACTTGGTACCTTTGGTCTTTTTGGTACTAGCCATTCTAACAGATATAAAGTGATATCTCACAGTGTTTTTAATGGGCATTTCCCTGATAATTAGTGATGCTGATCATCAGTTTTTCATATATCTGCTCTCATTTTATTTGTATGTATTTTTTTGAGAAATGACTTTTCATTCTTTCCCCATCTTTTCATCAGATTATTTGCCTTCTTGCTGTTGAGGTTTTTTTTGAATTCTTTTTTTATTTTGGCTATTAACCCCTTATCAGATGGGTAGTTTGCAAATATTTTCTCCTATTCTGTTGTCTCTTCACTCTGTTAATTGTTTACTTTTCTATACACAAAAGCTTTTTAATTTGATGCCATTCAGTTTTTGCTATTGTTGCTAGTGCTTTGGGAATCATGTCCAAAAAATTGATTGCACAAGCTAGTGTCAAGAAGCTGTTCCCTGTTTCCCCCCGCCCCGTTTTCTTCTTGCAGTTTTACAGTATCAGTTCTTATGTTTAAGTTGTTAATCCATTTTGAGTTCCTTTTTGTAAATGAAATAAGGTTCTAATTTCATTCTTCCACATGTGGATATCTAGTTTTCCAGGATCATTTGCTGTGGTTGGAATATGATTTGTCACTTGCAGAACTCAGGTTGAAATTTGATTGTCATTGTGATGGAATTGGGAGGTGGGCTCCTTAAGAGGTAATTGGGTCTTGAATGTTCAACTCTCATAAATGGATAGTCCATTCATGAATTTATGGATTCATGGATAAATGGGTTACTGCAGAAATGTTACAAAAGCCAGCTTTTCTTTGGCTTGCTCGTTCTGTCTCCTCATGTGGCACCCTTCACCATGTTATGATGAAGCAAGAAGCCCTTCCTGGATGCCAGGGCCAAACTGTTAGACTTACAGTCTTAACCAGGAGATAAATAAAGTTTTATTCTTTATAAATTATTTGGTTTCAAGTATTTTATTATAGCAACAGAAAATGGACTAAGACACCATTTATTTTAGGGACTAGCCTTTTTTCATGGTATGTTTTTATACCTTTGTCAAAAATCAGTTGAATATAAATGTGTGGGTTCGTTTCTGGGTTCTCTATACTTTTCCATTGTTCAATGTGTCTCTTTTTATGCCATTACCATACACTTTCACAATAATTGCTTTATAAAATGTTTTGAAATTAGGGAGTGTGTTGTCTCCAGTGCTCTTCAATGCTCAAGAGTGTTTTAGATATTGTACATTTGATGTAAAAGAAAACAAAAGGTTCATTAATATAATTTTAGATTTCACTTCTCCTCTTTGTAACCGCCTATCTCCCTGATGTCAGATTTTCTCATATTATCTAACCAGAACAATTTAGATTGAATGTGGAAGCACATGTAAGAATACAGCTGTCCTGTGTGAATAGTCAAGAGATTTGACAAAGTGTAAAACAATTTCCCTGTTTTCCTTTTTTTTGTTTTGAAATTTATAGTTATTTTTAAATAAATGTTTTGTTTTTATTAATATTAAAAATGAATAAATATTTTAATTATCACTTTTAATTTCTAAGATGGTAAGTAATGAAGGTGTAAACCATAAAACTCAATAATTTTTAAGAGTGTAAAGGGTTCCTAGATCAAAAAATTTGAGAATCATAGCCTAAGACAGCCAAGATAAGAGGAAAAGTGAGGCCAGAGGTGTAGGCATGTGGCATCTCACACTTGGCTAATGAAAAGCTCTCTTCTCACTGGGTTGTGCCGTATTCTTGTTTTGTTCTCTTTAATACTTGTATTTCCATAAAAGATGCTTTTTCCTCCATATTGAATCATCGATATACCTTCCTCTCTCTGTAAATAAATGTAGTAAACAGAACCCTACAATGTAATCTTCATAACTAAATCTCTCAAAACTATCTCTGTTCTGACTTTACTGTAATCAATACAACATGTAAAACACAACTGTATCTTAATTATGAACTATAATAGAATAATAATTTTGGTTCAATGGTGAGTCACCCAAGATGAAGTAATTAGAAAGTTTTACCAAGAACTGACTCAAAGATGATACAAAATATCTGTTACTTTTTTGTAAAAAAATAATTAGTTAAATGACTTTTGTACTTTTCCTCAGTACTTTATCAAGGTATAATTTAAATATAGTAAAATGTGCAACTGATTCTTTACAAGATTTTGACAAATAGCTTTCAAAGTTGCAAGTGGTTTGTGATAGTATGCACATGCAAGATGAGAGGAGCAAATTTGAGAATATCAGTTTAAAAAAATAAAATGAAGTGATCTTGGGGAGAGATCAGTTGACAGAATTCATGCTCTGAAATCCTATGTATTTATTAGAACTAGGGCACTCATTTAATTCTTAGTTCTTTAACTTCCAGGTAAAGAAGACAGTCAAAAGTTTAATGATTACTTAGAAAACTGATCCATAAGAAACAAATTGATTGTTCAAAAAGAACAAGTTTGTCTCGGTATAGAATCAAGAGTAGAATAACTGTTATTGTTTCTTTTAAAGTGGACTTAGTATAGTGTAATTCACAGTGTACTCAACATCCTTATAGTGAAATCAAACAGCATTCCATTTAGGCTGTTTCTTTAATGTCCTTCAATATGGGACCATGACATGGCTCCATATCATTGGGGAAAGTAACTTCTCAAGGTCTTATTAGTTTCCTTTCTTTCTTTTATTAATTTTTTTGTAGTTGTGTATGAACAGCGCACCTTTATTTTATTTGTTAATTTTTATGCGGAGCTAAGGATCAAACCCAGTGCCTCACATATGTTCGGCAAGTACTTTGCCACTGAGCTACAGCCCCAGCCCTATTAGTTTCCTTTCTAATATGACAATAATGTTTACCCTTCAAGCATTTTGACATAGTAAACATAATATAGTGAGTGCTCAATAAATTATAATTATTGTTCTTTTGTTACAGTAGCTGTGACAGGCAATGTGATATGATCCAGGTGTGGAGTTTTCTGGTGATCTTATGTCAGAAATGGATGTTGCAATGTCCAAAGAATGAAGGTCCTGCATTTTTTAAAGGAAATATTTCATACTTAACATAGTACTTTGCTTAGCTGAAAAAATTTGAGGACTAGTATAAAGTTTTACTGCCTAAAATTTTTCTGCTATTATTTTTATCCAGTCAAATGAAGAATCACATGATTTGAGAGTTATTTAAGAAATAGGGGTCTTCCAAGTATATGTATTTGAATAGAAAGTCATAGCACCTTTAGTAGGCTAAAGAAATGACTGTAGAGAGGTTTGAAAATTTCCTCCAAAATAACTTTGGTTTTGTTCCAATACAACAGAAGAGCTGATGACAGAAATTCCAGACTTATGACATGAACTGTAACTCCAGATACCCATCTCAGCTAGCACAGTTTTATGTACAAATAAAACAGGAAAGACTACTGTCACTGGTAATCCTCTTAGAGGAAAGAGTATTTTTTTTTCTTCAGACCACAATATTTTCTTCTGGAGTGTTCTTTCAACTATCAGTCAAGTCTCTATAAAAGGAAAGAAAAAAACAAATTTATTAGGGTTAGGTAAATTCTCAGTCAGTGAAGGTTGAGTTAGGCCTGGGATATATAAACTTTTCAATTTAAACAGAGGAATAGATTAGATTGTAGTAATTGCACAAGCATTCCACAAGGATGTCTTGCTTTGTTAGTGGTCTTTTAAAGTTAGCTATCAGAGGAACCTATCAGGATTTTGATGTTTAAATATTTGGAGTCTTTCTTAAGAGTAGGATTTTCTTTCATTATTAGCCCCCTGAGAATTTGACTTTAGCAAATTGTGCAGTTGCCACACATTTTCAACATCATTTAAAGCCACCTTGGGTTATCTACAGAGGACTAACCCAGATTTATCCTGTGTCTGCAGACTGCTGAAGCTAGAGCCGATCTCTCCTGTCTCCACCAGGAGAACCGCAGGAGAAAGGCCCAGGTTCTTCCTGCCTGAACTAATCCAGTGAAAAGATCATGGTCATAAGAATCTGAGTCCACTAGGTTCTTTAGGTATGTGTTGAACTAATCAGTAAATAAAAACTCAAATATATATCCTAGTCTTCAATAGTGTTGTATTTCTTATTAGAAATTTTCATTTCGATCACTGTTAGATTGGAATTTCAATTGGAATTCCAAAGGGTTTTAAATAAATCTTTCCTATCATTCTCATTTATTTCTTCTTTTCCAAATACCAAGGTACTTCTTATTTTATTTGGAAGCCCTTGTGATATAATTTGGTTTAAACTGGTTCTTAAGAAATCAGTTATAAAGAGGTAAAATATTAAAATATCAGTCTTATTCTCATGATTGAGATTTATAATTTCTCATAGGAAAACTGGATGACTGTGTGTGTGTGTGTGTGTGTGTGTGTGTGTGTGTGTGTGTGAGAGAGAGAGAGAGAGAGAGAGAGAGAATATGTGTGTGTGAGTGTGTGTGTGTGTGTGTGTGTGTGTGTACATTTTCTTTATTACTCACCACTTGATGGACACTTAGGTGGTTTCTGTTTCTTGGTCATTGTGAATAGTGCTGCAGTGAACATGGGAGTGCAGGTGTCTGACATATTAATTTCATTTCTTATCTTAATTTACATTGCCACCAACAGTCTGCAAGCATTCTTCTCTTTTCTCCACATCCTTATCAGAACTTGTTATCTTTACTCTTTTTGATATAAGCCATTTTTACTGGAGTGAGGTGATACTTCGTGGTTTAGATGAACTATGCATTATTTTTGACATAGACTATTTCTTTATAATATGTGGAATCACGAGCATTCCATTGTAGAGAGTGATTGGGAAGGGTAGTCCTCCTTTTTTTTTTAAGTGACTATAATTTACCCATTTCATTTGCATTTGGGATAGAGTTTTGGTTAAGGATCCCTTTGTTAGGCTCTGTCCTCTACTTCTCTTTTTATTTTTATTTTTGTCTGTGAGCAGTCAGCTAAATGCACTGAAAAGCCGAGAAAGAAAAGCCTTGTGGGTTCATGCACGGGCACATTGGTATCTCAGTCTCTCTTTCTGCCTGGTGTCTGCATCATTTTTTATGATCTATTTAAGACTGGCTTCAGATTCCATAGTGGATGTAAGATGATTATTTTTACTCTGTGATTTTTAGTTATATATTAAGTAGGTAAGATAAATGTTATATAAAATCTAATGGACCAAATGAGGAGAACAGGAAATGCATTGGTATAGACTTCTTGCAGGGAACAATATCTAAATGGCAATCTAAACTTTTAGATGAAATAGTCATATAACTCTTGTAAATGGAATTGAGCAAATAAGAAAAACATTGCTCTATTCTAAAAACATACATAAATTATCTGCCATGGAATCAGATTTTGGCTTTGAAAGGTTTTTTATTTTTAATTTATTTTTTAGTTGTAGTTAGACACAATACCTTCATTTTATTTATTTTTGTGTGGTGCTGAGGATCAAACCCAGGGACTCATATGTGCTATATGAGCACTCTATCACTGAGCCTACAACCTCAGCCGGGCTTTGAATGTTTGTACATTTATGTTGTCCCATTTCTAACTTTTTTTTTTGGCTAGAAGAGGCAAATTGAAATTCAGATAGTAAGCTATGATTTGTCCACTCCTAGTTCTTTTATCTGAGTTTTAAGAGGAAATATTTGGCTTATAGCCAATTTTCTACTTTCTTTGGACATCATCCAGCTGTGGATGCTGTAGTCTATCTCTTCCTGAGATAAATTGGCAGCCCTGCTTACCAGTCAGTTCCAGCCATGCTGGCTTTTGCTTCTAACAGCTAAGTCTGATAGTGTTATGTGAAGCTGCATAAAATAGAAAATACTGATCTGGACCAGAAATTTAAAGGAAAAAAGAGCTAAATAATTTTTCCCTTTTGTTTTAAGATTTCATGATTTTTGTATATAAAGATTTTGAAGTTTAACTTCTCAGAAAGAGTGGCAGAATTTTTTCTGTGGATTCCTAAAATAGATTTTTATGGAGCAATGTCTGTGCTCTCTGGAATTCTCTCAAGCTTAATTCTCATTTCTGTCCTATAGTAATTTTAAACTTTTTATTTTTTGAGGCAGGGTCTTGCTAAGTTGCGTAGAGGCTTGCTGAGTTGCTCAGGCTGATCTTGGACTTGAGATCCTCTTGCCTTAACCTCCTGAGTTGCTGGAATTATAGTCATGTGTCACCATGGCTTTAATCCTTTTTTTAAAATTATATATTATACTAATTGGTACTTACTAGATGTAGTCAATAATATTTATTAAATGTCTTAATTATTTAGGTCATTTTGATACATAAGACTTTCTGCTTGTCAGGGATATAAGGTATAAAGTCAAATATATATTATATATATGCATATTTATTAATTTTTTTTTGAATTATGAAAACATCCCAATATTTCATATTAAGTTGAGAAATGGGAGACATGATAAAATGACTTTATTGATATGACCAAAGATAATGAAAAGAGTTTGATGGAGGTAAGAAGTGAAAATCAAGAATGTACTTAGTATTTGGTGTTTTTATGAAATTCTTTTTCCATTACAATTCATAGCATAGAAGAAACCATAACTTATTTGGTGTATTTTACTTGTAATTGTTCAATAAATGCCTGTTAAATTAAAAGCAAGTAGAGAAACATGAGTTGGAAAAGTCTGTTTTATATTAAAGTGGGTAAGAGTATATAGTATGGAGAGCTGATCTACTTAATTAAAAAACAAAATCTGCTATGTTAAGCTCTGTGCTTTATTCATATTGCTCAGAATGACACAAGCAAATACTTAAAAATATAATACATAATGTGGTAGGCATTGTAACAGTGGGAATGAACTTGTGTTAGCTTTTCATTGTTATGATCAAAACACCTGACAAGAACAACTTGAAGGAGGAAAGATTTATTTTGGATAAAAATTAGTAGGTAGAGCTTAGAATATAAAGAAAAGCCCCTTTGATATCCAGTATGTAGATTTGCATAGGAACTATTTGACTCCTTCTCTGCAGGGTTTCAAGATGGTAGGAAACACTAATGACAGTGGCAAATTTGCCATTCAGAAGCCAACATGGTATAGTGCAAAGAAAATTTACAGAGTTGACAGACTGGTCTATTTCTTTAACAAGTCATTGAATCTCTTTGAGTCTCAGTTTTCTCATCTGTAAAATGGAATCAATAAAGCAATTTATGAGGACAAAATGAAATAACTATCTAAACAGTGGTTCTCAAACTTGCCTGCACATTTAAATCACACAGGGAGCTTTACTAAGCTCTTACACCTAGGCTGCAATCCAGACAATTATCTCAGAAAGTTTGTGGCTGGGACCACCACATCAGTATTTTTAAAAAGTTCATTTGGTTTAGTCTATGTTGAAATGCTTGGTCATAAAGGCTATGGTGAAATGTGTGTAACATGGTAGGTACTTGATACACATCTAGTTCCCTGAAACACACACAAATGACAGCCTTTAAGAGTACTTAGTATATGATGTAGAAAATGTATTTTCTTTTTTTTTTACTATTGTTCTGTCAAATGATGGAATAACACAGGACTGAGATAAAAAAGAGAGAAGCTGCTTATAACAGAGGATAATGACTACTTTTATTTTCAGATGCTATCAGTGTAATTATTTCAATGAATTATAATTATTTCAAAGACAGAAAACTTAAAAATATTTTAATTAAAATTTAAACCTTAATGGCACACAGTTGGGGATAATCTTAATTTGATACAGAGAGATACTTGAAACATATAACAATCCTAAATTTTTAGCAAAGATATATTATGTAGATCATGTCTACATAATAAGTGTTCTACATAATATGCAGACATGTGGATGTATTTTTTCTTTATAATAGTTGGTCGACTTCTAGTATTTGTGTGAAATATTGAAACCAGAGTTGAATCTTATAAAGACTGACATGTATTGTTAATATGATAATTTGCCTCCTGGCTTCATGCTGCTGTCATCATTATCAAATTATCTCCTCTGACCGTGGAACCTGAGTCTCTGAGTATAGATACTTCTGTTAGCCACCAAAATCTATTAGGCTAACATCATGAAGACAAGAACATATTTTATGTGTTTATTTACATGATCTATATTTTCCATTATATTAAATAGAATATTTAGCAGCATGCTTGTATACTTTTTAAAAATTATTGTTTGTTTTGACTTTGGTCTTAGAAAGGTCATTTATTTATTGGAATTATTTTTTCAGTATGATTTTTTTTTCCATAATAACTACTTTGAAAAGAACATCTAGAATAATAATTATTTGAAATATTCATTTAAGAAAGAACTTACTTATTCTTCTCATAGTCTTTACTGTTGTTAATTTTCAGCAATCATATATGTTCCTTATATTAGGTGCACATTCAGACAACAAAACAAGCATTTTTCCCATTTCCAGGAAATTGATTTATAAATTGGTATATTAATTTTGCTTAGGTGAAATGCAAATTTGTTTTCTTTTACTTTTGTGGTTTTTAAATCAACATGTTCAATTATTAGAACATTTGTAGACTACCTATATCCTCAAATTTAAGTGAATTAATGCATATAAAATTCTTTAAATTATACCTGGCACATAGATTTAATAAATATTAGTTATTGTCTGCTGTAAGTGGTTTAGAAAACTGAATAATGTAAAAGAACATTATAACAGAGCCAGATACTTGCAAAATAAGTTAGAGAATTTTAAATTTTATGACTGAGTATAAAAGTTTATATTTCTGCTTTCTAGTCTACCACCTGAAAAGGAAATGCTTGACACACCAATAGGTGTCTTGTATTCAGAGATGAAATTAAGATTGAAGTTTCTGGTTCCAGAAAGGAAAAATAGCATTAGGAGGCTTAACTAATATTGTTTAAAAAAAACTCTGATATTAAGGATATTAAGAAAATTGAAGAATTATAAGTCTAGAGAAATGCCCAATTTTTTATTTTGTTAGACTTTGTAGGCAAAAGAATCTTTCCTCAAAAGGTCTTTTTTGGCTCTGATTAGGGTTTTGGTTTTCATGATGTGAACATTGAAAAGCCATCAGAAACATCTGAAGTGTTGAGGTGAAGAGAAATGGGAGAATAACATGGCAAGATTTGTATTTTGAAATCCTGTATTCCATTTCAGAAAATAAATTGAAAGAGATTGAGGGTGGAGATAAGTACTGTTGGGAAGTTAGTACAGTGGTCCAAGTGAAAGGTGATGGTGGCTAGGATTAGAGATGCAGGCAAAGAGAATGTGAACAAGTAACAGTGTGTCCCAGAGATATTCAGAGGGTAAAGAACACAGGATTTGGGGATGAAATTGCTTAGAGCAGAGGGAGAAGAATACATTTCGAGTATTTGGTGGCTTTGAGAATATCCAGATGGATACATTTAGTAGACAGTATAATACTGATATTAGTCATTGTTACAGGAGTAGAAGCAGCAGTAACAGAGCAGTTTGTTTATATTATTATCATTGACTTATTTTTCAGGGACATAATACTATTTTAATTTTATGGGTACTCAGTACCCTGATTATTCCCTGGCATAGAATAGGCTAGCTTTTTATATCCCTCCTTTATTCTTTCACTAAATCTTTGAATAAGGATGCATTTTTTACTCTTTTCTCTATGTCTGTTAATTCCATTTCCTTCCAGTTTCTAGATGATCCTCTTGACTTAGTTTGGGGGTCAGCACACTTTTTCTGTATAACACCAGTTAGTTTCTTTTACAACTATTGAACTCTTATCTTTTTTAGGGCAAAAGCACATATGGACAATACATTAACAAATTGGGCTGGCTGTTCAGTAAGTCTTCCTGTCCTCTTCAACTGTGAAGGTTTTCTGGTACAAATACTGCATCTACTTGACTCCTTTTAAATTTATTTATCCATTTTATTTAATTGATTTTAAATCAGTAAATCTTTATTTACAGAATAGGCATGAGGTGAATGTGGCCTGTGAGTGGTAGTTAGACCCTTGTGCCTAGCCCATCATGTGCTTCACTTTTGTTTTATTTTTAATTATCTTCAACCTACTGTGCCGCAGTCTCTGGCTGGGCACAAATCACGAGCCTCCACACAGCTTGTAGATTCAAACAGCAATTCTTTATTCCCAAACTCACACCGGCCGTCTACAAACACGTTCTGGGGGAATCCACGTTCTCTGCCCAAATCCACTACTTCTGGGTTTCTGTCTCCCGAAATATACTGTCTGACCCTCAGAACTCAAGAGGACCTCAGGCAGCAGGATACGCCCTATTCTAAAGGGGGAACACCCTAATCTCCTATTATGCTAAACCGCCCTATTCTAAAGGGGGAACACCCTAATCTCCTATTATGCTAAACCACGGACACCCTAAACACCTTGAGCAAGGTCACCTTACATGCAATGTCCTGCAAAATGTCCTATTTCCATGAGTCCTTCCACTAAAGAAACATGGGGGGACGCTGGCAAGGAAATTGTCATACCTACTTGGCTGATGGCTCCCAGCACTACTGGCTCTCAAATATGTTCAAGTTTTTTTCTAACATCTACACCTTCCCTTTACCACTCTTCCAAGAAACTTTCATCGAGACCTTCTTTTGCCAAAATTATATATCATCTTCTTTCCTCTCACTTCTTGAAGGTTATCTCTTCCCATCTAGTTATCTTAGTAATTCTGATTTGTCCTATTGCTGCCTCAAAACTAATCATGAACTTTTCTAAATAAGGTGACCTCTCTTTTTTTCATCTTTGTGGTATCTCATGTGGTTGCCCAAGATTGCCTTTTGGAAACTTTGTTCTGCCCTTGACTGCTGTGACCTTGGTGTGTGCCCTCATTCTCTGCCTCTCTCCAATGGCTGTATATCACTACCTTTTAAATACTTCAGGGACAACATATTTAGAATAAACTGCATAGATCTTAAGAGTCCAACTTAGCTATACCCAGATCAATTTATGGAATCTTTCCAGCAACGCAGAAGTCTCCTTCATGACTCTTCCCATCAATTACCCTGGTCCTTCTATCCCCCACCACATTTCTTTTCCTTTTTTCTCTCTACCTTCTATATATGAGAGAAAGCATACTACCCTTTGGCTTATTTCATTTAACATAATGATCTCAAGTTCCACCCATTTGCCTGCACATGACATCATGTCATTTTTCTTTATGACTGAATAAAACTTTATTGAGTGTATATATACCACATTTTCTTTATTCATTCCTCTGCTCGTGAATACCCAGGCTGGTTCCATAGTTTGGCTGTTAAGAATTGTGCTAAAGCGGCAGGCTTTTTAAACACCCTTTCCTGGCTGCCTCCCGTTCCCTCTGATGAGTCTCTGGTTCTGTACCAATGTTTCCTGCACTTTACAAAACTACTTGTATTTGAATCCTCATATCAAGTTTTGTTCCTGGAGAACCTGAACTAAGACAGATTTCTTGGGTAATGCCTATAGCGACTTAACTTGTAAATATCCTCTAATTTTCAGCTGCTTCCTGGACTGACTACTTGGATCTATCTCAAATAATGACATGTCCAAATAAAATCAGAACTTGAAAAATGAAGTGCTTCTGCACTGATTATGAAGAGAAGATGTCTAAGAATTTGTCCCTATGCTTTCTTTCTATTCATTTCTGAAGGAAAAATCTTTTAAATGATTCAGTATGTACTGAGTGTTCCTAATTTTCTCTGACTTGGGTGTGAATAGCACCTCATACAAATATAACATATATTGTAGCTCACTGTTAGCTATTTCTACATGATGATCTCAGCCTTGGCTTGGATTCCTGGAATATGGGATCAGTTATTTTATATTTTGATTTACTCTAGAAGTATTAACTTCAGAGTTGGTTTAAGAAATATTTCAAGTACTGAAATAAAGACAAAATGTTGTAATTCACATACATAATCCTGTGTGCTACTTAGGAATTGGTCTTTTGGGAATGGCCAAATTTATAGATTATTTTAAGAGGTTTTGTGAATATTATATGTCAACATTTATCCTGACATCATTTATCATTGATTTTTTTTCTTACATTTGCTTTAAAATATTAAGAACTTTTAAAAAACAAATTGAATTTAATATGTGAAATAGATAAGCAAGAAATATTATAAATCAGTTTTCCCCCTGGCTAAGTTGTAGTAAATGTATAAAGATTTGAAAAAGAAATATAGCAGTTTAGACACATTTGTGTAGTTGCAATAAGATAAAAAAATCTTTTTTGATGTTATTCCTTCATGATAAAATAAATATTATTTTATTTAGTATAAATCCTTACTCAAATAATTATGTCCTTTCTATGCCAGGAAAATCTCTTCACAATCACTTTTAAAGACAATATGATACTCTGCTGTTTGTATCTTCACATTTAATTTCTTTATTGGATACATTCAGATTGTTTTCAGTTAGCACTATTTCTAAATAATGTCTTGCCATACATGCTTGTTCACAAACTGCCTCAGTATTTTGGATATTATTAGAACTGGTTTCTAGAAGTGGAATTATCAAATTAAGAGCAGCTACAGAACACATTTTAGGCTTTTGCTAATGCTTTCCAGAAGGTTTGCTTTAGTGATGGTACAGAGAGAAAAGTTCCTATTTTTTATTTTTATTTTTCCACATTTTTAATTTTTTTCTCCTTTACTATATATGACAGAAGAATGCATTACAATTCATATTATACATATAAAACACAATTTTTCATATCTCTGGCTGTACACAAAGTAGAGTCACACCAATCATATCTTCATACATGTACTTAGGGTAATGATGTCCATCCATCTCATTCCACCTACATCCATGCCCCCTCTCTTCCCCTCCCCACCCTTTGCTCTATCTAGAGTTTCTCTAATCCTCCCATGCCCCACCCTCACCCCATTATGAATCAGCCTCCTTATATCAGAGAAAACATTTGGCATTTGTTTTTTTGGGGTTGGCTAACTTCGCTTAGCATTATATTCTCCAACTCCATTCCATTTACCTGCAAATGACATGATTTTATTTTCTTTTAATGCTGAATAGTATTCTAGTGTGTGTGTGTGTGTATGTGTGTGTGTATGTATATATATATATATATATGTGTGTGTGTGTGTGTGTATATGTATGTATAAATATCTATATCTATATCTACATCTATATCTATATATATATATTTTCTTTATCCATTCATAAACTGAAGGGGATCTAGGTTGGTTCCACAGTTTAGCTATTGTGAATTGTGCAGCTATAAACATTAATATGGCTGTATTTCTGTAGTATGCTGTTTTTAAGTCCTTTGGGTATAGACTGAGGAGTGAGATAGTTGGGTCAAATGGTGGTTCCAGTCCCAGTTTTTCAAGGAATCTCCATACTGCTTTCCACATTGGCTGCACCAGTTTGTAGTCCCACCAGCAATGTATGAGTGTGCCTTTCCCCCCAAATCCTTGCCAACACTTGTTATTGTTTATATTCTTAATAGTTGCCATTCTGACTAGAGTGAGATGAAATCTTAGTTTTGATTTGCATTTCTCTAATTGCTAGATATGTTGAACATTTTTTTCAAATATTTGTTGATTGATTGTATATCATCTAATGAGAAGTGTCTCTTCAGTTCCTTTGCCCATTTATTGATTGAGTTATTTGTTTATTTGGTGCTTAGCTTTTTGAGTTCTTTATATACCTTAGAGAATAGTGCTCCATGTGATATGCATGTGGTAAAAAATTGTTCCCAAAATGTAGAGTCTCTATTCACCTTGCAGATTGTTTCTTTGCTGAGAAGAAGTTTTTTAGTTTGAATCCATCTCACTTATTGATTCTTTTTTAAAAACAATATATATATATATACATACATACATATATTTTTTACATATATATGTATATATTTTTATACACACACACACACACACACACACACACACACATATATATATAGTTGTAGTTGGACATAATACCTTTATTTTATTTATTTATTTTTATGTGGTGCTGAAGATCAAATTCAGCACCTTGCAAATGTTAGGCAAGCGTTCTACCACTGAGCCACAACCCCAGCCCCATTTATTGATTCTTGATTTTAATTCTTGTGCTATATGAGTCTTATTAAGGAAGTTGGGTCCTAATCTGACATGATGGAGATTTGGGCCTATTTTTTCTTCTAATAGGTGCTGGGTCTCTGGGTTAATTTCTAGGTCCTTAATCACTTTGAGTTGAGTTTTGTGCATGGTGAGAGATAGGGATTTAATTTCATTTTGTTGCATATGGATTTCCAGTTTTCCCAAAACCTTTGTTGAAGAGGCTGTCTTTTCTCCAATGTATGTTTTTGGTGCCTTTGTCTAGTATAAGATAACTGTAGTTATGTGGGTTTTTCTCTGTGTCCTGTATTCTGTACCATTGTACTACAAGTCTATTTTGGTGCCACTATCATGTTGTTTTTGTTACTAGTGCTCAGTAGTATAGTTTAATGTCTGGTATAGTGATGCCACCTGCTTCACTCTCCTTGCTAAGGATTGCTTTAGCTATTCTGGGTCTCTTATTTTTCCAGATGAATTTCATGACTGTTTTTTATGTTTCTACGAGGAATGTCATTGAGGTTTTGATTGGAATTGCATTAAATCTGTATAGTGCTTTTGGTAGTATGATCATTTTGAATATTAATTCTGGCTATCCAAGAACAAGGGAGATCTTTCCATGTTCTAAGGTCTTCTTTAATGTCTTTCTTTAGTGTTCTATAGTTTTTGTTGTGGAGGTCTTTCACCTCTTTCATTAAGTTGATTCCCAAGTATTTTTGTTTTTTTGAGGCTATTATAAATGGGGTAGTTTTCCTCATTTCTCTCTCAGAGGATTTGTCACTGATGTTCAGAAATGCCTTTGATTTATGGGTGTTGATTTTACATCCTGCTACTTTGCCAAATTCATTTATTAGTTCTAGAAGTTTTCTGGTGGAATTTTTGAGGTCTTCTAGGTATAGGATCATATCATCAGCAAACAGTGCTAATTTGAGTTCTACTTTTCCTATAAATATCCTTTTAATTTCTTTCATTTGTCTACTTGCTGTGGCTAGAGTTCAAGAACTCTGTTAAATAGAAGTGGTGAAAGAGAGCATCCCTGTCTTGTTCCAGTTTTAGAGGGAATGCTTTCAATTTTTCTCCATTTAGAATGATGTTGACCTAGGGCTTAGCATAGATAGCTTTTACAATGTTAAGATATGTTCCTGATATCTTTAGTATTCCTAGTGTTTTGAGCATGAAGGAGTGCTGTATTTTTTTTCACATGCTTTCTCTGAATCTATTGAGGTGATCATATGGTTTCTATCTTTGAGTCTATTGATGTGATGAATTACATTTATTGATTTCCACATGTTGAACCAACCTTGCATCCCTGGGATGAACCCAACTTGATTGTGGTACACTGTCTTTTTAATGTATTTTTGAATTTGAGTCACCAGAATTTTATTGAGAATTTTTTGCATCTATGTTCTTTAGAGATATTGGTCTGACGTTTACTTTCTTTGATGTGTCTTTGCCTGGTTTTGGAATGGGTAATACTGGCCTCATAGAATATGTTTGGCAGTGCTCCCTGTTTTTTTATTTCATAAAATAATTTGAAGAGCATTGCTATTAGTTCTTCATTAAAGGTCTTGTAGAACTCAGTTGTGTATCCATCTGGTCTTGGGCTTTTCTTGGTTGGTAGGCTGCTGATAGCATATTCTATTTCATTGCTTGAAATTGATCTGTTTAAATTGTGAACATCAGCCTGATTCAATTTGGGCAAATCATAAGACTCTAGAAATTTTCTATTTTATATGAGTAAAAATTTTCAAAATAATAATTTTCAAAATACAGAATTATCTTCTGTATTTCTGTAGTGTCTGTTGTAATATTTCCTTTTTCATCACATATGTTAGTAATTTCAGTTTTCTCTCTTTTCATTAGCATGGCTAGGGGTTTGCCAATTTTATTTATTTTTCAAAGAATCAACTTTTGTTTTGTCAAATTTTTCAGTTGTTTCTTTCGTTTCAGTTTTATTGATTTCAGCTCTGATTTAATTATTTCCTGTCTTCTACTGCTTTTGGTGTTGGTTTGTTCTTTTTCTAGGGCTTGGAGATGTAATGTTAGGTCATTTATTTGTTGATTTTTTCTGCTTTCAAGGAATGAACTTCTTGCAATGAATTTTCCTCTTAGTAATGCCTTCATAGTGTCCCAGAGATTTTGATATGTTGTTTCTGTGTTTTCATTTACCTCTAATAATTCTTTTAATCACCTCCTTGATATCTTTTGAAACCCATTGTTCATTTAGTGACATATAATATCTCCAGGTGTTGGAGTAGCTTTTATTTCTTATTTTATCATTGATTTCTAATTTCATTCCATTATGATCTGATAAAATGCAGGGTAGTGTCTCTACTTTTTTGTATTTGCTAAGAGTTGCTTTGTGGCATAACATACAGTATATTTTAGAGAAGGATCCTTGTGCTGCTGAGAAGAAAGTGTAGTCACTTGTTGAAGGATGAAATATTCTATATATGTCAGTTAAGTCTAAGTTATTGATTATATTATTGAGTTCTATAGTTTTTTTCATTCAGCTTTTGTTTGGAAGATCTGTCCAGTGGTAAAAGAAGTGTGATAAAGTCACCCAGAATTATTGTGTTGTGGTCTATTTGGCTCTTGAACTTGAGAAGAGTTTGTTTGATGAACATAGATGCTCCATTTTTGGGGCATATATATTTATAATTGTTATGTCTTGTTGATGTATGGTTCCCTTGAGCAGTATGTAGTGTCCTTCTTTATCCCTTTTGATTAACTTTAGCTTGAAGTCTACTTTGTTTGATATGAGGATAGAAACCCCTGCTTGCTTTTGCAGTCCATGTGAGTGATATGATTTTTCCCAACCTTTCACCTTCAGTCTGTGGATGTCTTTTCCTATGAGATGAGTCTCTTGGAGGCAGCATATTGTTCGTTTTTTTTTTTTTTTTTATCCACTCTGCTAGCCTATATCTTTTGATTGGTGAGTTTAGGCCATTAACATTCAGGGTTATTATTGAGATATGATTTGCATTCTCAGCCATTTTTGTTATTTAACTTGACTTGGTTTTTCCTTTAGTGTAATACCTCCCTCTGCTGATTATTATTTCCTCTTCATGGAATATTTTGCCGAGGATGTTCTGTAACGCAGGCTTTCTAGTTGTAAATTCTTTTACCTTTATTTTATTGTTTTAATTGATTTTATTTTTTAAATACATGACAGCAGAATGCATTGTAATTCTTATTACACATATAGAGTACAATTTTTCACATCTTTGTATATAAAGTGTGTTCACGCCAATTCATGTGTTCATACATGTACTTTGGATAATGATGTCCATCACATTCCACCATTCTTGATAATCCCCTGCCTCTTACCTTTCCCTCCCACCCCTCTTCCCTATCTAAAATTAATCTATTCCTCCCATGTTTCCTCTCCCTACCCCACTATGAGTTATATCCAAAGGACTTAAAAACAGCATACTACAAGGACACAGCCACATCAATGTTTATAGCAGCACAGTTCACAATAGCTAAACTGTGGAGCCAACCTAGATGCCCTTCAGTGGATGAATGGATAAAAAAAAATGTGGCATATATACACAATGAAATTTTACTCAGCAATAAAATAGAATAAAAATCATGGTATTTGCAGGTAAATGGATTGCATTGGAGAAGATAATGCTAAGTGAAGTTAGCTAATCCCCCCAAAACAAATGCTGAATGTTTCTCTTTTAACATTTGTTTATTATTTTATCATGAAATCTAAAACTTAATTTGCTGTATTTAAGATTCTTGGTTGACATCCTGTGTTTTTTTTTTTTCCAGAGCTTGGTATGTGTTGTTCCAGGATCTCCTGGCTTTGAGGGTCTGGGTTTAAAAATATACTGAGATACGAATTGTTTTCCCCCTATATGTGATCTGATTCCTCTCTCTTTCAGCCTTTAAGATTCTGTCCTTATTCTGTATGCTATGCATTTACACCACATAGATACACACCAATGTGCCATGGTGTAGATCTATTGTGAGTTTGTACATTTGGTGTCCTATAAGCCTCTTTTGTTTGATTTTCTAATTCATTCTTAAGTTTGGAAAATTTTCTGATATTATTTCATTGAAGATATTGTGCATTTCTTTAGTTTGAAACTTTGTGCCTTCCTCTATCCCAATTAACTCTTAGATCAAAAGTGATACTATCCCATAATTCTTGGATGTTCTGTTCATGGTTTCTTACTATCCTCACTGGGTGGTCAACTTTATTTTCCAGATTGTGTACTTTGTCTTCATTATCTGACATTCTGTCTTCCAAGTGATTCTGTCTATTGTTGATGCTTTATATTGAGTTTTTTATTTGCTTTATTATTTTCTTCATTTCAAGGATTTCTGATTTTTTTCAGAGTCTCCATCTCTTTCTTAAAGTAATCTTTTGCTACCTGTATTTGCTCCTTTATCTCTTTGTTGGTGTGATCTATGGATACCTATATTTGCTCCCTTATCTGTTTATTGGTGTCATCAATGGTTGCCTGTATTTGCTCTTATCTCTTTGTTGGAGTGATCAGTTTTTGCTTGTATTTGCTCATTTAGGTCATTCTTTAATTCACAGATCATTTTAATTATGAACGTTCTGAACTCCTTCTCTGACATTTCATCAACTGCGCTGTCCATGGGTTCTGTTATTGTAGTATCCTGTTTGTTTGGGGCACTTTCCTCCCTTGTTTTTTCATGTTGTCTATGTGTCTTCCTTTCTTGCAGTGTGGATCTGAGATATTACAATTTCTACCATATAATTTTGTAGTATCCCTGCAGATTATCTGTACCTCACCTTGGTGTTGGGCTTCCAGACCCTACCGGTGTCCCATGATGGATACTACTGCAGCTAAAGATAGGGGTGACAACAGCGGAGGTAACTTGAGATAGCAGTGGAGGTGCCCCAAGATGGATGCAGTGTCTTTCAGAGATACGGCTGACAGGGTGGGCCTTACACTGGCTTTGGGATGCCTGCTCCAGATGCAGCTGCTTTTAGGCCTTGTCTGTTATCCCAAGGTAGAGGCTACTATGTGGTGAAGGCTATGGAGTTGTCTGCAATGTCCCAAGATAGAAGTGGGTTAGGCCTGAGCTCTCAAATATGGTGAGGTGGCAGACCTGGGTCTACACTGGTCCTGGGTTCCCTCACAGGTTGGTGGAGGTGGATCTGTTTCTGAGCTCTGTCTGGTGTCTGCTGGTCGGTGAAGGTGGTCTGGTCCTGTATTGGAGCCAGAGCTCCAGCTGAAGTCTGCTGGTGGTGAAATGGACCCGGGCCTACCCTGGGCCTGGGCTCCTGTGCAGGTTCTTTTCATATTTTTAATTGGTACATTATAATTAAATACAATAGTGGGATTTGTTACATATTCATACATGCACAGTAGAACAATATAATTTGGTCAATTTTGTACCCCAGTATCTCTTCTTTTTCTCCCTTCCTCCTTCCTCCTGTTTCCTTTTCTCTACTTTACTGGTTTCCTTTCTATTTTCATGAGATTCTTCAAACCTTTTATTTTCCCCTTCTATTTTTTTTCTCTAACTTCCACATTTGAGAAAAAACCTACAACTCTTGACCTTCTGAATTTGATATTTCTTTTTCATAATACTTTTAAGTTCCATCCATTTTCCTGCAATTGAAAAGAATTTTATTCTTCTCATTGGTTACATAAAACTCAGTTATGTATACATAACCCATTTTCCTTATCCATTCATCCATTGATAGACACCTTGGCTGATTCCATAGTTTGGCTATAAACAGGATACGCACATGTTGTTATGGTATGATGATTTAAATTCTTTAGGATAAATGCCAAGGAGTGATATGGCTGGGTCATATTGTGGTTCTATTCCCAGTCTTTTGAGGAACCTCCATACTGATTTCCAGTGTTTGTACTAATTAACAATTCCACCAAGAATGTAAAAGTGTTCCTTTTCCCCTACATCCTCTCCAGCATCTATTATTGTTTGTATTCTTGATGGCTGACATTCTAATTGAAGTGAGGTGAGATCTCATATAGTTTTGATTTGCATATTCCAGTTAATATGTGGACTATTTTATCATATATTTGTTGTTCATTTGTATTGTTTAGTTCATTTGCCCATTTATTAGTTAGGGTAGTGGTTTTTGTGTGTGTGTGTGTGTGTGTTTGAGTTCTTTGTGTATTCTGGATATTAATCCTCTGTCAGAAAAGTAGCTAGTAAAGATTTTATCCCATTTCGTAGGTTTTCTCTTTTCACTCTTGTTTCCTTCGCTGTGTACAAGCCTTTTAATTTGAGGCCATCTCATTTATTAATTTTTGGTATTGTTTCCTGAGCTTTAGGAGTTCCATTGAGGAAGTTATTGCTTGTGCCTGTATGTTGGAGTGTTAACCATAGGTTTTCTTATAGCAGTTGCAGAGTTTCTGGTTTAATTCCTAGATCTTTGATTCATTTTGAGTTGAGTTTTGTGCCGGGTGAGAGATAGGATGTAGTCTCATTCGTTTGCATATAGATTACCAGTTTTTGTAGCATAATTTGTTAAAAAGTCTTTTCTCCAATGTATATTTTTGGCACCTTTGTCAAATATAAGATGGTTGCATATTTTTGGATTCGTCTTTGTGTCTTCTATTCTGTTTCATTGATCTATGTGTATGTTTTTATGCCAGTATTATGCAACATTTTATTTTTTTGCTATAGCACTGTAACATAATTTGAAGTTCAGTATTGGGATGCCATCAGCATTGCTTTTTAAAAACTTTTTTATTAGGAATATTTTTCTTTTTTTTATTTACATACATGACAGTAGGATTAATTTTGACATAATTACAAAAACATGGAATTTGTTCTAATTCAGTCCCTGGCACTTCTGCTTTTCTCTCTTTCTTCCTTCCCCTGTTCCTTTCCCTCTGATTTTTACTGCTATTTGCTTATAGTTTTTTTTTTTTAATTAGTATCTTGTGGATGTACATTGTGGTGAGATTCACTGTGGTATATTCATATATGTACGTAGGAAAGGTAGGTCAGATTTATTCTATTATCTTTCCCTCTCTAATCCCTCCTCTCTTCCCTTCATTCTTGTTTGTTTAGTCTATTGATCTTTCTTCTATCCTTTCCTCTTATTTTGGATTATCTTCCACATATCAGAGGAAATATTTGATCTTTGACTTTTTGGAACTGTCCTTTTTCACTTAGCATGATAGCCTCCAGATCCATCCATTTACTGGCAAATGCCATAGAGTCATTCTTTTTAATGGCTGAGTAATACTTAATTTATGAATACCACTTTTTCTTTATCCATTCATCTGTTGAAGGGCACCTAGGTTGGCTCCCTAGCTTAGCTATTGTGAATTGAGCTGCTGTGAACATTGATGTGGCTGGAACACTGTATTATGCTAATTTTTAAGTCCTTTGGATATATACGGAGGAGTGGGATAGCTGGGTCACATGATGGGTTTTTTTTCCTAGTATTCTGAGGAATACTCCATACTCTGCTTTCCAGAGTGGTTGCAACAATTTGTGCCCGTTTCCTTATGTCTTTGCCAAGGTTTATTGTTACTTGTTGTATTCTGAATAATTGTCATTCTGACTGGAGTGAGATGAAGTCTCAGTGTTGTTTTAATTTGCATTTCTCTAATTGCTAGACATGTTGAACATTTTAAAAAAATATACTTGCTATTCATATATGTCACATATTTGTTCTTTTGAGAAGTGTCTGTTCAGCTAATTGCTAGACATGTTGAACATTTAAAAAAATATACTTGCTATTCATATATGTCATATATTTGTTCTTTTGAGAAGTGTCTGTTCAGTTCCTTTGCCATTTTATTGACTGGGTTATTTTTTTTTCCGGTGTTAAGGTTTTGGAGTTGTTTGCATATCCCGAGTATCAATGCCCTATCTGAGAAGCAGGTAAGAAAAATTTTCTTGCATTCTGTAGATTGTTTCTTAACATACTTAATTGTTTCCTTTGGGGTGAAAAACCTTTTTAATTTGATGCCATCCCATTTATTGAGTTTTTATTATACTTCTTGTGTTCTAGGAGTTAAGGAAGTCAGTTCCTGAGGCAACATGTTGGAGTGTTTGGCCTACATTTTCTTCTAGCAGGTGCAGGGTCTCTGCTCTGATACCTAGATCTTTAATCCACTTTGAGTTGAGTTTTGTGCAGGGTGAGAGGCAGGGTTAAATTTCATTCTACTACATATGAATTTCCAATTTACCCAGAACCATTTGTTAAAAAGGCTATCTTTTCTCCAGCATATGTTTTTGGTGCCTTCGTCTAGTATGAGATGGTGGTATTTATGTGTGATTGTCTCTGTGTCTTCTATTCTTTTCCATTGGTCTTCTCCTCCTTTGGTGCCAAAACGATGCTGTTTTTGGTACTATAGCTCAATAGTACAATTTGAGGTCTGGTATTGTGATGCCTTCTGCTTTGCTTTTCTTGCTAAGGATTGCTTTGGCTATTCTGGTTCTCTTGTTTTTTTTAAAGTGAATTTCATGACTTGTTTTTTTCTGTTATGGTTGAGGAACATCATTGGAATTTCAATGAGAATTGCATTTGATAGAATTACTTTGGCTATTCTGGTTCTTTTATTCTTCCAAATGAATTTTGACTGCTCTATTCTAGTTCTGTGAAGAATGTCATTGGTATTTTGATGAGGATTGCATGGAGTTTATATAATGATTTTGGTAATATGGTCATTTTATAAGTATTAATTCTGCCTATGCATGAACATGATAAATCTTTTTATCTTCTAGTGTCTTCTTCAGTTTCTTTGATCAGTGTTTTATAATTTTCATGGTGGAGATGTTTTTAACTTCTTGGATAGATTTATTCCTAGTATTTTTTTAGGTTATTGTGAATGGAATTGTTTTTCTCATTTCTTTTTTTGGCAAATCCATTATTGGTGTATAGGAAAGCTATTTATTTTTGAATGCTGATTTTTTATCTTGCTGCTTTCCTGAATTTATTTGTTAGCTGTAAAAGACTTCTGGTAGAACTTCCTGAATGTTCTGAGTGTAGAACAATATCATTTGCAAACAGTGATAATTTGACTTCTTTCTTTATTTTTATCTATTTTATTTTCTTCTCTTGCCTAATTGTATTGGCTAGAATTTCAAGTACTATATTGAATAGGAGTGTGAGAGTGTACATCTTTGTATTGTTCTGAATTTTAAAGACAAGTGTTTTCAGTTTTTTCCTCATTAATTATGATTTTGTCTTTGGGTTTGTTTTATATAGCCTTTATGATGAGGTATTTCTGTTCATAATGCCTTCAGCATTTTTATCATGAATGGGTAATGACAGAGGAAAATTATAAGCTATCTTTAAATAAGCAAACCAATAACTTGAAATGCTTTCAGTTTAATTTTAGTAATTACTAAGCCCAGTTTTCTAATTTAATAGTACTAAAGACAATGAATTATTCATGAAGTGATGATTTTTATTTACAACAGTGATACATTTAATATTGTGTTACATGAAATATTATTTGTAAATGACATTTCAAATTTAGTGATGTAACTCTGGATAGAATCAGTTCAATCTAGAATAAACTGAAAAATAACCATTGTCTGTCATACAAGTATGTTCTCATGTATCTGCATCCTCTTTGGAAATGTAAATATTTACTTTATTAAATTACCCTTTTACCCTTTACCCTTTTACCAAGAGTAAACTCGAGGAAAGTATGGAAATCAGGGAAATACACTGAATATCATCAAATTGTGTTCCTGATACATTTCTAAGAATATCTGTGTTTACTTTGAGGAAATAATTATAAACAATAAAATTGAATAGAGAATTTTTCAGCTATTTTTAAAAATTGTTACTTTAATTTAAAAAAATGTTTGAGCTGGGGGTGGTGGTGCTTTCCTATAGTCCTAGCAACTTTGGAGGCTTGGTCAGGAGAATTGCAGTTCGAGGTTAGCCTCAGCAACTTGATGAGATCCTGTCTCAAATTAAAAAGCAAAAAAAGGATAAAGCGTCTTTGGGTTGAATCCCAGTACTACCAAAACAAACAAACAACAACAACAACAACAACAAAAGAAAATTATCGAATGCTGGAGTTCCTGTCATGTTCAGAAGATGTTTCTTTATTAGTCAAGGGACAATTACTCTTTTGTATGATTCATAAGTACAAATAAGTAAGGATGGCCTTGTTCTGAGAATAAGGATTTTATGTTGAAATTAATGTTTGTGCATAACTCCTTATAATTCTCACTAAGAAGAATATATTTATAAAATTTTAAATAAGAATAAATAACAGGGATGCTTTCTATAAATAGCTTTAATGTTCCTCATTGATATCCTTATTACAACTCACTGCCTTCTTTCATGAAGGAAAATTAATTACATTTGACAGTTACAGATTGTCACTATGAAGTCAGCATTCTTACTTTTTCCTTGGCAGCATAAGATGAGAACTCCTTGGGGAGAAGTGTAATTATGAGGAACTTTGTATTGAGAAAGGTACTTCAGCTCCCTAGCCTTAGTGTTAAAAGAGATCAAGAGCAATGATAATTTTCCAGGCCAATATCTTAGTTTCCTTTGAGTCTTCCAATATATATATCTACTAATATTTGTAATAATGTCTTCTGCCTGGAATTCAGCTGTTTTACTGTGTTTTAGTTAGCTTTCTCACTGCTGTGACTAAAAGACCTGATCAGAACTATTGTAGAGGAGGAAAAGTTTTTTGGGGGGCTCAAGTTTCAGAGGACTCAGTTCATAGACAGTAGGCTCTATTCCTCAGGGCTCCAGGTGAGGCAGAACATCATGGCAAAAGAGTGTGGCAGTGGGTGAGGGGAAGTGGCTCACTTGATGATCAGGAAGCAGAGAGAGAGAAAGAGAGACAGACAGACAGACAGACTCCACTCAGCAGATACAAAATATTTACCCCAAAGGCATGCCCCAGTAACCCACTTCCTCCAGCCGCCCCCCATCTGCCTTAGGTTACAAATTAAAGCTCTTATAACCCAGTCATTTCTCCTCTAAAGTTTCTTGCATTGTCCCACAAATGAACTTTTGGGGGCATATCACACCCAAACTATAACATACAGTTTCATCCAAGTGATAATCAAGAAGTAAATATAATTGAGTTCTGGTTAATCAAAGAAGAGAAACATCCCCATTGATAATGTGAATTTATATATTATCTGTTTGCCATTTGAAACCTGCTAATGTACTTATCTTCTTGGAAGATGAGTGAGGAGCAGAGGGTAAGGAAAGCAGAAAGAAATGGCAGGCAACATCATTTTGGGGTTAGGTGAGATGAAGGGCTGGTACTCATGACACCCCGTATTTTTCTGGCTAAATTTTTATTGCCCAGGAT
This sequence comes from Callospermophilus lateralis, assembly GCF_048772815.1. Lineage (NCBI taxonomy): Eukaryota > Metazoa > Chordata > Mammalia > Rodentia > Sciuridae > Callospermophilus > Callospermophilus lateralis. The sequence continues at coordinate 707,898 of NW_027516097.1, forward strand.
CACAACCACAGATACCTGTGATAGTGTCTCTTCATTAATATTTTCCACTGAGTCTGCTATTGTTTTTGGCAAGTCCAAAGGCATGGTGCTTTTCCATACTTTGCTTCAAATCAAGGCAGTTCCCCCCAGCAACATGGATTCCGGTCCTTATCCTGCCTAGCCCTGGAAGAACTATCACAGACAAGTGGTGGTGTATGGGAATGGTCCTAGGTTGAAATGCTGCTCCCACTTCTTCTCCAGGTTCATCACTGCAGTCCTTACTACAACTTACTATCTCCTTTCTTGAAGGGAAATTCCATTTGATCCTTATTATGACTGACTTTATGAAGTTTAGCATCCTCATTTTTCCAGCATTCTCACTTTTCCTTGAATCCAAGCTTCTTTATTTCTTGTATGCCTTTGGTCATTTTCCAGAATCCTGAAATGTTTGTTTCTTTGACAGTTTTATCATTGTCATTTGAGAAGAATTGCTGAAAGCAATCTGATTATGATTCTATATCCTTTTTTTTTTTTAATCCAGAGATTGAATCCAAGGGTGTTTTACCATTGACCTACCATTCCCAGTCCTCTGAGACAGGATCTCACTAAGTTATTGAGGATTTTGCTAAATTGCTGAGGCTGACCTTGAACTGATCCACCTATCTTACCCTCATGAGTCACTGGGATTATAGACATGCACCACCCTGTCTGGCTCAAGATTTCTACTCTGTTCTGTTATTATCATACTGTGATATTAGTATTTTACCCCTTACTTATCAATGAAAACAGGTATATTTCATTCTGTGAACATGATTCCAAGAAATTTGCCCTTTTAGTTTCTCCCATTTCCATCTGTTCATTTGAAAAATATGAACTCCAGATTGGGCTTATTTAATAATTGAGAAAAATAACTAGCTGTTTAAAGGATTCTTTATATAAATATACTTAAGTGCTTATGATTTTGAGCTAAAAGATATTGGCTTTGCATATGTAAATACTTAACCAAAACTAGGAATTTTCTGGTAGGTGTTGTAGAGCTTGTGTTAAAACCAAAGAAGAAAGATATTTTAAGGTGTATCATAACTTGCTGTAAAGAGTAGTGTAGTAGAGGTGTAAAAAAAGAGATATATGTTATAACCTTCTTGATGATAGTTATCCAGATTGATGACATTATCATCAATGTTAATAGTTGCAAGATTATTTCTTATAGGGCTTCAAAATGAGTAATTGTAAATACCTGACCAGTCCAAAAATTGTTGTTTTAATTGAATAACTTTTATTTTCAAATTCAGCAAAAAGCTTCAGTAAGCTCTTCTAAATAAGTATTCTCATTTATACTACACTCTCTGCTGTTGAAGGTCATAGTTCCTTTTCATAAGGAGCCTTTTAGGGAAGCTGAAATAGCAGAATGTAAAACTGAAAAATGGACCTTTCTTATAAAGGGCACAGTCCGCAAGTTAAAATAAACAGTATGTGCTAACAGTAAGCCAGTATCATTTTTTAAAAAAAGTTCTTGTAATTGCAGGCATTAAAATTGCTATTACATGCATTTAGAAACCAAGACACAAGTAAAAATACCAGTAATTTGTCTTTTAAGCAGCTGGAATCTATTATATGTCTTCACAGTCTTAAAAGATTTCTCTCATGACTCTAGCTGCTTTTGGTGCTAGGGTTTTCTTTCTTTCAGTGTTTTATTTTAAACTAAAAAGAGTATTTAAGGTATAAAAAACAAGCCTGCTCTTTTACCTTAAATTTTTAAAAATAATCTGAAGTAATGATTGAGTTAGAAAATGAGTGATATTTTGATTATTTTGAAATAAATTTGAAAAAATTCACTGAAAAGGCAATATTTAAAATATACTCTTTTCTAGAGGACTTTTAAGACATTTTGGATTTTGAGTAATACTTGGTATTTTTAAGATTAAGACTCAGAGACTTATTGGTGAGATTTTGTTTTTAAATCTGAATTTTTGCACCTGTTGACAATCATTTATAGGTTTATGAACCACATGAAACATCATTTGGAACTTGAGAAGCAGAGCAGTGAAAGCTGGGAAAACCACACCACCTGCCAGCACTGCTACCGTCAGTTTCCCACACCATTTCAGCTGCAGTGTCACATTGAAAGTACACATACGCCCCATGAATTTTCTAGTAAGTTGCAGCTTCATTTAAATGTTGAATATTATTGAATTTGAAGATAGAAACTCTGAGAAAACCTGAGTAACTCTGTAAGAAAAATAAGAAACAGACTCTGGAATTTGGGGGCAAAACGGAAAAATTAAGTTTTAACTTTTAGAAATTTTGAAATAAAATTTGTTACTAAAATTAAAGTCCCTCTGGCAAGTAATTCATTATAGTAATTGCCTTGGCATAATCTGGACATTACATATTGGGGATTCAGAAGCCTCAAATCATATATATCAAATGCGAAATCAGTGTTCTTCATTTAAACTTTAAGTAACTACGGTTGTAGTTAAAATCAAATTTTGAAGCTAAGTAGCTTGAGTTTAAATACCAGATCCTCCTTTTGTTATAGCTATAAGAATTGAGACATGAACTCTTGGAAAATGAGGATAATAGAAATGCCTTCCTCATATGCTGTTATAGGAATCAAGTGAGTTAATTTAGGTGAAGTGTTTAGGAATGTGCTTGGCAACCAGTTAACAAACTATATGATTGATCACTTCTGCTGCTGCTGCTGTTACTACCACTATTTATATAAATTTGTAAAATAATTTTTTATATCTTAAAATGTAATACCTTTTCCCCCCTCTCACTTTTAGCCATTTGTAAAATCTGTGAATTATCATTTGAAACAGAACATGTTCTTTTACAACATATGAAGGATAATCATAAACCTGGTGAAATGCCATATATCTGCTAGGTACATACACATTTTTATTGTGTTCTTTTAAGTGGTGTGTTTGTGTTTTAACTACAAGATTTAAGCCCGTTAACCCAGAGGTCAATACATTTTTTTTCAGGAAATATTTCAGGTTTTGATGGTTTACTGTCATTGTTGGAAACAAGCAACTCTGCCATAGTAGTACAAGGGCATGTTCCAATAAAATTTTATATATAGACATTGAAATTTGATTCCATAAAACTTTCATGTGTCATAAAATATATCAGTGTTTTATTCTTTAATCATTTAGGTAATTTGGTTACCAAAATTAAAGTCCCTCTTATAAATAATTTATTAGTGGAAGGCATAACTCATTCATTATATGAGGGGTAGGCAGTGAGCTGCATTTGGCCCACAGACTGTTGCTTGCTTACATCTGTGGTAGTCAAAGAAGAGCCCAGCTAGACATACAGATGGACATGTTTTACCATATAGGGAAGAATGTGTATACAAGGGAAATTTGAAATGCTGTTAGTTATAAAGAACCCTAGCTAATGTTTTGTGACCAGTATTTTTCCAGAATTTGAAGGAATAGGAAGACAAAAGAATAAAAGATTGATTGCCACCACCATAGTGAGGGGTCCATTTACAGTCTAAAAAGAGTGCTGTTTTGTAGCAGAAAAAGCACTTTATAGGACAGGAGGTGCCAAAACTTGAAAATTTCAGTCAAGGCAGTGATAGATGAACGATCTGCTAAAAACCACAAAACCTAGTTATGTTTTGAGAAGAATTCTTTAATTTTGAAAGATAATTTCTGGGTTTTTATTTTGGTGCTTCTGTTAGTGGAATTTTTGGGTGTATAGGCATCAGCAAGAGTAGTAGTACACAGTGTTCTTCTAAACAAATGATCCATCATTTGCTTTGTAATTGCACATCAGTTATAAATTTTTGAATCAAACAAAACCTTCTTTCTATTTCTAGGTTTGCAATTATAGATCATCATCATTTTCTGATGTGGAAACTCACTTTAGAACATCCCATGAAAACACTAAGAACTTGCTGTGTCCTTTTTGCCTCAAAGTTACTAAAATCGCAACACCTATATGCATCATTATATGAAACATCAGGTGAGATTTTCTAATTCCTGTTTCATATTATCTTAATGAAAAACCAGGTTAAGTCTTGAAACACTGATTAGTTTTATTCTGCAAATGAAGCAGAGTTGTTCCAAATAACCCAATTAAATTTATAATTTATGTTGAATTATTTGTGAAACTTCCAGTTCTTTCCTTACCTCCTTTCCAGTGATGGTGTAGACCATAAATAAAGATCATAAATAAAATTGTGAAAAATGATTAGAAATAGGCAACCAAGGATTGAGGGGGAAAAAACAAGAGAGAAGGTGAGTGAAATAAGCAAGTGGCAGATAGTTAGGTCCTAAGAGTAGATCTGGGAATGATTTTGAAGGAGTTTTCAAGAAGCAGGATGGGGGGAATATTACTTTGAACTGAGAAAAAAAAAGATTGTGGATACATAACCTTATTTTCCTATTTCTTTTCAAACTTTATTTCCACTTTCAAAGCTCTGTTATTATGAGAAAATGTGTTGTCATTGACCTAGGTTCATCCTTCACAGCTACAAGGCAAAGGAAGCTGTTGATGGATTGATGTATGAATTCTGCCAGAGAACTGTGTTTAGATCCTAACTTCTTTCCTGGATTACTTCTGCCAGTTCTGCTGTGTAATTTTTGGAACTCAGCATTAGTGCTTGGAATTCTGATGTTATGCTTATTGTGTTTTTTTTTTTCCTGAAGCCCTTAAATTATCCCTGTTTATGCTAAAAATGTTGATACAACAGTGTTTTTGTCAAAATCAGAACCTAATGGATTTATTGCACCTGATCATATAATCAGGTTTTTCCAACTCATTAAGCATTTCCGTATTATGAATTAAACTGGCACACCAATTTATTCACCATTGGTAATCACCTTGCTATGAGATGCAGTTGTTAGATAATCATGAAATCAGGTAGTAATTTTTAATTGGGAAAGATGATAAAAGTAGCATTTCCAAATGAATTTGGGATCGCTGGTGTTGTGACTGGGATACCACTCATCCTTGAGAAGTTCTGGAAAGATCTTTTATTTGATGGTCCCCCAACAGTATTCCAACAGGTGTTAATAGGGGTTCTCCCAGTATTGTCACTGGTAAATCAATTTGGTAAATGCCTGGATTTAAAAAATTAAACAGTTTTCTTTGTCTGTTTTTTAAAACAGGACTTCTCAGAGCTTCTAATATGCTAATGGACATTGTAAATCTCCAAGCAAAAGATAAAGTATGTATCATTTCCCAAACTTATTTGACCACTGAACACTTTATTTGAACATACCTATTAACATTTCTTGATAAAGAGTTTGGGAAACATTGTCCTTCGTATTCTGTATTTCATCTTTAGCCTTTAATTTTAAAAGGGAGAGTAAGGTATAAACTATTTTATTTTGAGGCTTTTTAATGTAACTTTCCCCAGATGCTTTACTAAGCTCTACATTGAGTTATAGACGTGAAAATAATGATAAGATGTGTGGAGCCAGTGTGTGGGGTGTACAATGTGTTCTATTTATTTTTTGTGGTGTAGGGCATTGAATGCAGGACTTTGCACATGCTGAGCATGTGCTACTAAGTTGTGTCACCAGCCTAGGCTATGTTATTTAAAATCAAACCTTCATGCCTGGAGCCATCTTGACTTGCCATGGGTTCCTAACTTTTAAATTTTTTGTTTGGGTGTGCCTGGGAAGTAGATAGCCAGCAGTAAAGATAGGGCAATCTATTAGTAAGAAAGAAGGATCATCAGGCATCCTCCAATGTATTTATAATATGTATACTTATTTATGAAAGACTGGGAAACCTTCACTGAGTAGAATTATAAACTTTTAACAGATGACAGTACAATATCAGGTAATAAAAATTGTTGATTCTGTGTCTCATTTTATTATGTTGAAGACCTCACTTGTAATTGTTTCTTTAAAAGATTATATTGTTATGTCTTGAGTAATTTTAGAGCAAACAACCCAGTTTATATGACTTTTATGAAATTATTTAAGAATTTCTGATATATTAAAAAAGCTTATTAGATAAAACAATAAGCAGTTAACATATAGTAATCACCATATGGTATCAGGGTACTTAATCCTCACAACCTATATATGTTTTATAAATGAGGAAATAGGGATTTAGTGAAAGTAACTTGCCTGATGTTGCATTGTCTCATAAAAGGCAAAGACAGGGCTGGGGATGTGGCTCAAGTGGTAGCGCGCTCGCCTGGCATGCGTGCGACCCGGGTTCGATTCTCAGCACCACATACCAACAAAGATGTTGTGTCCGCCGAGAACTAAAAAATAAATATTAAAAAAAAAATTCTCTCTCTCTCTCTCTCTCTCTCTCTCTCTCTCTCTCTCTCTCTCTCTCTCTCTCTCCCTCCTCTCTAAAAAATTTTAAAAAAAGGCAAAGACAGAACATGACTTTAGAGCACTAGTTTTTACTGCTGTCACGGAGTTGATTTTACATTGGCATTAGATCTAAAGATAGAAATTACATATAGTAAGAATTACCCTTAAATACCTCAAGACTCTCAAAAAATTCAGTACAGTTATTTTTCTATACTCTGAATAGATCATTATATCTTTGATTGAACATTGTTGTTATTAAAAACTGTGATACTGTATTTTCATCACCCTTAGCACATTAAAATGCATATGTACATAACATCAGAGATGTATAAGTCCACCTCAGGGAATTATAGATTGATGTTTTCTGTCTCAGGATTTTGGATAAATGTGCATTGAATGAAGTAGCAGTCATTTGAACTAGTTAAATTGTACCTGCCACTCATGTATTTTTCTGCATTAGTCTCTTGCTTTCTGCTTCACTATTTAGTCGTCCAACAAATATTTATTAAGGATGCCTTACTGTATGTCAGGAACTGTTTTAGGTATTATATAGCAGTGTGATTTAGGAATTGGTACTGTAATGGAGAAAGATAATAAATTTGTGTGAATGTGTGTTTGTATATGCTGGTGATAAGTATTGTGGGTAGGAAATAAATGTGGAAAATAAGGAGTGCCAAGCACTGGGGAGGAGGGTTTGCTATTTTATATACAGCATGGGCATTAAAGGGCCTCTTCAAAGGAAATTAAGGAGTAAGCCATGTGGGAGAGGTAACATTATGTAGGCAATGAAGTGAGTATAAACCAGAGTTACTAATAAGATTGGCAAGGAGGCCATTGAAGCTAGAGCAGAGTTAACTAACAGAAGGATGAATTGTAGGAGATAAGGTTGTAGCAATAGAATGCAGGCCAATTTGTGTGGACCCAGAGTCATGACTTTGGAAAGGTCCTGGAAGGTTTTAAGTGAGAGACCTAGCATATTTCAAGAATTACCAACAACCATGGAGAGAATAGATCACAGGGCAGAAAAAGACATGAAAGGAAGATAGAAGTTTTTTTTTTTTTTTTTAAATCATAGTCTGGGTGACTTGCACCAGTATGGTAGAAGTGGTTGGAGGTAATGACAAATAGGAATGTTATCAGTAGTCTTGAAAGTGAAGTTGGCAGGTTTTATTAATGTGTTAAAGAGAGAGGGGGGGGCAGGAGGGGACACTGAGTTTTTTGTCTTAAGCATTTATAAGAATGGAGTTTTAATATTCTAAGCTATGGAGAAAACTGAGCAAGGAACAGATTTAGGATGGTAGGAGAGAGATATAGGAAACCTAGAGTTTAGTTTGTCCATAGAGAAGCATATAAGATGTCAAGTAATATTGCCAAATAAGCATTTGGGTAGGTGGTATTTAAAATCATGAAGCTGGATGAGGTAACCTAGTAAGTGATTCTAGTAAAGAGTTCTGGGAAATGAATTCTAGTGAACTTTTGTTCTGTCTTGTTGTTCTGGTATCTGTTTCTTGGCCAAGTTTTTCTCTCTTTTTTCCTCCTCTCTTTGAATACTTTATAAGTGAATTTGTGTTAAGTTGCTTATATCTATGATATAAGATAGTGCACTACACTGCTAGTCTTAAGATACAGCTTAAATTATTCTAACATGTTGTTCTTACATATTGCTTTGGACATTGTGAAGAACTATTTTCTATTTTTTTTTAAATTTTAATTGACATATAACAATTGTACATATTTATTGGAAATAGAGTTATAATTCAATACATGTTTACAATGTATAAGTTCAAATTAAGGTAATTAGCATTTCCCTCAAACATTTTTATCATTTGTGTTGGGAACATTCACATAACTCTCTTCTAGCTCTTTATAATAATATATAAATTATTATAAACATAGTCACCCTGCCGTGCTGTTGGACACTAGAACTTATTCTTCCTATCAAAGTGTTTTGTTTTCCAGTGTCTGATCTCCCTCATCCATATCCCTGCACCCTTCCTAGCCTCTAGTGACCACTTTATATACTTCCCATGAGATCAACTTTTTTATCTTGAATGTATGAGTGAGAGCATATGATTTTTGCGGGGGGAGGGTACTGGGAATTGAACCCAAGTATACTTTACCACTGAGCTATATCCCCAGCCCTTTTCATTTTTTGAGACAGGGTCTTGCTAAGTAGCTGAAGCTGGTCTCAAACTTGAAATCCTCTTGCCTTAGCCTTCGAAATTCTGGGAATACAGGAATGAGCATTACACCCAGCTGAATATGTGATATTGTATTTCTATGTCTGGCTTTTTTTTTTAATGAAATGTTTGCTGTGTGCTAGTAACTTTGCTAGATACTTCTCTGTATATTACCTCAGAGAAGTATTACCTTAAATTTTATGAAGAGTTGGTTGTATTTAAAGGGAAATAGTGATGTATCTGGCAGAGATATAGCTTTGAAGAAAATATTTTGCATGTGTTATTTTAAATTTCTATATACTATAAGCATATGTATATGAAATATATTTTTTATATTATTGACAATAAATGTGTAAAGGTTTCAGTTGATATTATACAGTAGGAAGAACACTGGATCAGGGAGTCTAGCATTGTTATTATCTAGCTATGGGAGAGGGACTTAGATTTCTCTTGGGTTCTATTTCCCATCTGTAGAATGTGATAGGACCAGGATATTAGGAGGAACTCAGGGAGTTTTCAACTGAAACATAGGTTATGATCAGTTATATTTTATGCCTCCGTATCTATGTTGACCAGTGTAGTAGCCACTGGTCACAATTACCTGTGTAAATTAATTAAATAAAATTTAAAATATTTAGCTCCTCACTTTCATTTGCCACGTTTCAAGTGCTCAGTAACCATTATATGGCTAGTAATTACCATGTTGAACAGCAAAGCTCTAGAGCATTTCGTTATTGCAGGAAATTTTATTGGACAACATTGCTTTGTATAACCATTTTTGTAACTTAACCTTTGAAATATCTAGTTAGATTTACTTGAGTTTAGAGGGTGTAATTTACTTTACCAACTTGTCAAATGATTGAAAATAGCAAAATTTTAAAATGATTTTGACATTTTCTAAAATTAAAACATGTTTAGCTCATTTTCATAGTATCATGTTTTTAAATAATTTAAGTTTATAATTAAAAGCTTTCATACATTTGGTATAACTTCTATTTGAACCTGTTAATAGAACTTTTATGTTTGACTCTATATAGTAACAAATACATTTGATAGTAATATAAGTTTTAAAAAATACTATCTATGATAAGAAATTATAAACTTTCATTAAAATTAAGTTAGAGTAGTTCCAGGACACAGAATTTTGTGGTTATAAAAGTTATTTTTCCTTTTTTCTGTTTCTCAATAGAAAAAAGGAATACATCATTGTACAAAATGTAGACTGCAATTTTTGACATGCAAGGAGAAAATGGATCATAAGACACAGCATCATCGAACATTTATAAAACCTAAACAACTAGAAGGATTTCCTCCTGGAACAAAAGTGAGTTCAAATATGTTATATTTTAACATTTTGTATAATAAAAATTAGCTCTAACCTGGTTTTATCTATTAAATATGACTTTTTAAAAATGACTTCAGATTTTTATTGACTAATTTTAGTTTTCATTGTTTTTATGCTTAGAAAGGAAAGCTTTAACCATTGAGTTCAGTGGTGGGTACTATGTTGAAATGGCATTTCTCCATTAAAAGTGTACGTAGTTTAACTGTTCCTTGGGTCAGGGGGTTGTTTCAATATTATATAGGCTATTTTTGAACTATGTCAGTTTTAGCAGTTAACTCTAAGAGACTTGATATCAGGAATCTTATTTTATTTATCTTTGTATCCCCAATGTCTGACATAGTGCCTTGAATGCCATAGGTTCTCAGATGTTTGTTGAAGTTGTTATCATTTAGTCTACTCTCAGAGAAGCAAGTACTGCTGCTGGACAGCATTGCATTTTAAGTGAGCAAACACATGTCTGACTGCATACTGATGATTGTAATTTGCTTTTCCCTTTCTGCCTTATATACATCTGTTTTCTCTAACTTCTTTACATATAGTCAGCTCTTGAATATTTGCTCTAGTGGAGGAAAACAGAGGCATGGATAATCCAAAGTGAAATAACCCCCAAAACATTTATATTTGGCTTTGGGTACTTACCTTTGAATGTGGGTATGTCTGGTACTTGAATTAAATAAAATAATATAAAGCCATGCTCTGAAGACTTAGAGCAAGAGAAGCTATCCAGCATTCTTCCCTGCAAACCATTCATTTCATGCTGGAACTAGACATGCAGAACACTAATGTAAGCAGTGCAGTCCTCTCTCATTTTTCCCCTTAATAATAATAATAATATTAATGATAATGATAGTAAATGTTGTTATGACATCTTAGAATGAGGCTTTCAGTGTACTTTTCATACATTGTATTATTTAATCCATACAATCATTCAGTGAGTAGAAAAGGCAAATAGTGCCCTGTATTTTAGATATGAAGAAGTTTAAAGAGGATATCTTATTTACTCAAGATTACATGGCTTGGAAGGCATAATGTGAGATTCAACCTCAGTTCTTTTGATTCCTGACCTAGTGCTTTTGTATAATACCTAAGCACACGTTTCATAGGACTTCATCATAGTCTGTTCCTCACATGCATGAGGAGAGTATAGTCAAGTGATCAATGAGAATGTTGGTAGGCAATTGACCTTTCCATTGTCAACTAACAGATATAATTGAATATTTTCTATTTTGAACACTAAATGATAAATTTTGTGTTAGTTCCCTTTAAGAGAAGTCTCAATATTAAATTCTTCACACAGTGCAAAAAGTTGACTTAACTCTTTCTTATAACATTTTATAAGTATAAATCCAGGATAATGAGCCTGTAAAGGAGAGGTCACATTTACTATAGATCTATTTGTTTTGTAGTTATGAAAGGGTGATATCAGTAGGCCTTTCTAGAGTGATTTTTCAAGCTTTGTGAAACTTAGACCTATATATGAATTTTTAAAAAAATTATGTCACAGCATAAAAATAGCTATGGAATGTGCTCTTTTGATAGTCATACAATTTTTATTAACTCCTAATTACTCATTAATAACTGTGTTTACACATAACTGATTTTACATTAAGTGAATAAATATCAAATTTAACTTTATTTAATTGTTTTGAACATTTGGAGTAAATAAGACTAAATACAATTGTAGTTTATGTGTACTCTTTCAAAATACTTGATGTTTAAATGGTTTTTGTACAGTGATATTTTAATAGTAATATAGTGATTTTTTTGAAGTAAATATATTCTGCATTCTTGTAGGTTACTATTCGAGCTTCAGTTGGACCTCTTCAGTCAGGATCTTCACCTACACCTTCCATTAATGCAAGCACTTCTACCCTTCAGCTCTCACCTCCAAGGACTAAAAATATAACTGCTAAAAATCCCACAAATCGAATACAAGTAAACCTAATACAACCAAATCCAATGCAAATAAACCTAATGGAAATAAGCCTAATGGAAGTAAATCTAAATACAAATCAAAAATCTCTAATATGCAAAAGAAACAAAGCACATTGGCTAATAGCAATAAAAAAAAATCCAAGTTAATACTGCATTGAGGAACTTAAGGTGATGTTTTATTCCTAATATACAATACCAATTTAAATTTAAGTATAAAAACATTATACTTTAGTTAATTGGAATAGTAATATGGCTCTTACTTATTACTTTTGTTTTAAAATATATTTATACCATTTTCTTTGTGTCTCCACAAGGTGTCGTCGGGGCATTCACAAGTGCATTGAGTGCTGTTCTGAAATAAAAGATTTTGCAAACCATTTTCCTACATATGTCCACTGTAGCTTTTGCAGATACAATACTAGCTGTAGTAAAGCCTATGTAAATCATATGATGAGGTAAGAAGAGTTAAACCTGTAAATTGACAACTAAAATTATAGTACAGGAAGTTTTTGTTTTGAAGCAAAGTTATCCCTATTAGAAACTAGTTTTTCTCCTCAAAGAGCCAAAAGGACCTAGCAGTAAGGAACTTTTAAGATACTATCTGATGTTATTTTCCAACATAGTAACTCAAGTAATTACTGGTCTTAAATTGTAAGAACGGTTAATTAAACTAATAAAATTAGGATAGGTTTGTTGGGAAAATAATTTTTCTGTTTTTTTATTTTTCCCTATAGGTATTTAAAAATGGTGATTTTCAAATAAAACTTTAAGTGTTTTAAGCTTATTTAGCATACAAATAAATGTCCTCATTAGGAATATCCTCTTCAAATTAGTCACTTTGAGAGAAGCTGTGGTTTTGTGATGAAATCCAGTTATTACTGCTTCTGCTCATAGAGGAATAGCTGTACCTAATGGATTGATAGTTGAAACTATTAACCTTTTATTCAACTAGTAGCTGTAGCTTTTTAATTAATAGCTAACATTATTGGAGGATTTTCAGTGATGTTAGGAACTTCATTGAATCTGGTTTTCTTTCTATGGTCCTTCATCTGTCAGGCCATCTATACATACATTTGTTCAGTGAAAAGGAGACACTCTTCTGGTTATGATGCCACCGTTGGAATTCTTTTTCATTAATTCATTTAATTTATGTTGTTTAAGTACCTATCATTACACTATGCTAAGAAACCCCTTCAGAACCCACATTATTTTCATTTGTATTTCTTTAATAGGAGAATATTTTATTCTATCAGGGTGGATTTTTTATCTTTAAAAATAGTTATTCCATTATAAATGTGATATACTGCTTATTCATAGTGAGTTTGTTACATTTAAATAAACATTAGAATTAATGTATAACTGAGTTTCTTGGAGATCATGACATAACCTCTGTTTTGCTTTCTTATCATTATCAGATACTGCGTTTCCAGAATTCTCCTACCTTTCATGGAAACTTTAGCCCTTCTCTCTCAGTTTTTCTGCCTTGATGATTGGCCTACCTCCTGGTGTTTTGGCTTCTTTAGTGCCAGCACTTCACATCAGCTTTTAAGTTTTGGGTCCTCTTCATTTTTAGTCTCATCCTATATACTCTTCATTCCTTCTGAATTCTTAATACTCTATGATGTTCAGAGTTTTGACTCTTTTTGCCAGTCTAGCAGCATTCATCTAACTTTATAGTCATCGTGGTCCTCTGTTTCGAATCCTGTTCTTTTCTTTGTCTTCTACATTTTTATTCATGCTCACCTAGCATAAAAGCCAGTTTAAGATTTCAGCCTCTTCCCCTTTCCATCTTTATGTATGCTTAATTCTAGAATACAAGAGTTTATTTATTCATTCTGACTTTATAATCTTTAACTTTGATTAAGACCTATCTCTTTATTTTTCTTTTCAAAGACCTCCTTATTTTTACCTACAGTGTTTGTTTAATCCTTTTTCAGTATCCTAAAGATTTTATTTTCATCTTTCAGTTGTTAACCCAACTTATTAATTGCTCAATTGAAGGTCATCTTTTTCATTTTTCCTTAAATTAGCTCTTTTCAACTCCAAATATTTTTCTTCATCCAGATATTAATCTCAGAAATTAAGCTTGTCCCATTTCTCCATAGCCAGTTCTATCTTTTATCTCCTTCAATTCATCATAAACTAATTCAGTTAACTTGTATCTTCATCCCTATGTCACTATTGGTCTTCTGCTTATAAACACTTTCTTTAATTTTAGGATGAGGGAGCTGTGTCCTTCCTGCGTATTTTCTTTATTTCTTGTCTGCCTTTTTCCATCAACATTTTTCAAAATGTTTGTTGCCAGCTTAATTGTGACTCATTTCTTTACCCTTTTGAGTATCATCCCTACCTATCAACTAACACTGACCCTTTAAAGATTATTGTGTCACGTACTTATCACCACACTTTTCCTCTTTTTTCATTCTTTACTCCTTAACTTTATTTTTAACGTTGTTGCCACTCACTTTTGAAACGTTTCTCTTTAGTCTCTATTAAGCGGTTAATACCATTTTTCTTCTTTTTAGGTAACAACTCTCTTTCATTGCCTGTCTCCAACTGTTTATAGTCCCTTTCTTAGTAATTTTAGCACTTGCACTTTCAGCTTTCAACTTGAAATCTTAGAATTTCAATCTTTTGTTTTTCTAAGATCCAAATCTGTGTTTCTAATTATTTTGTAGATACTTTTACCCTAGACCCACTGGCATCTCAATAGAACAACAATAAAAGCCAAATATTATTATCTGTCTCAGATTCACATTACTATCATCCCAACTTTTTAAGTTCCATCTCTTTCAGGGCACCATTTTGTGTGAATGTTTAGCTCCAGCTAGAAATAATTTACTGCTCCAAGTTTCTGAAACTCAAGAAGTTCTTTGGATTCACTGTGCATCATGGCTTCCTGAGACTGCCTCCCAACCACTGCAGTATCTGATAGACCTATTGCTCTAAACCAGGCCCCATTATATTTTCCCCTAGTATACTTCTGGGTAGAATGCTAATCTCTTATTCTGTTCAAAACACAAAGCTACCTAAGGATGTCTTTTATTTTGCCCTTAATTTCTAAAGGATCAAATTGGAAAGTATTTTGTGTTTCTTAAACTAAGGTTCATCTGGCCTTCCTTCTCCCATTTATCATAGGTTTCCTTCCTGTCCTGAAGAACTTCCAAATCCATTATATCTCCAACCATTTGCAGTTGGCTCAAGACATTCTTCTTACCCTTTTTCAAACCACCCAAACCTGCATTTCATTGCCATCACATATACTCCTTATTCATTGTTAGCTCCTTTCTCCTTTTTTTTTGTTTTGTTTTTCCTTCATTGATACTGTTGTTTCCTTTGCCTTCTCACTGAGTAGCACACCCTTATTTCCACTTGCTGCAGATACTTGATCTAGGTTTGAAGTTTTTATGAAGGGAAGCTTCATTTCTCCAAAAGATGTGTACATTCAGTTCTTACCCTATACCATACCAACTCTGTAGCCTTTCAAGTAGTCTTTCTTTCTGGTCTCATACCTGCCCAGTCTTCTATAAAGAGAGACTCTGATCTTCATAAGTTGGCTAATCTTTTCAAAAGTATTTTTCTTCCCATACTTATTTTATATAGTAGTTTTTTCTTATTCTTTATTAGTCCCCATGACACCCTGTCCTTCCCTCCCAGTTCATCTTTCAAATGCTCAATTCTTTTGATTTGTGTACCATTCATCTGATCTGCCTTTCATTTTGTTTGTGTATGTAGAATCTCCTTGAGAAGTGGTCTTTGTATTTATCATATCACTTACTACTTTATAAACTATAAATGATAATCATTATTTATAATTAGAAGAGGCCCCAAACGTAATCTCAAAGAAGAGATTAAAAAATCTTGAAGCTGTTGAAACATCTTTAAAGTCAGACTCTTTGAAGGAAACAGATCATTAACTTCATAATTATAAATTATTTTTTAAAAATAGTATTACTGGGGTCAGTTATTTGAATTATTGTACTTTGCTAATAGCTTGTAAGTGGTAATCGAAATCACCTGAGAAAGTGAAAATTAACTACTATATAATATTACTGTTATTCCTCAAAAAGATATATGAGACAACTTTTTCTTCTACATGTAAGAGAATTAAGTTAATGGACATTACTAATATCTCTTTTTAATAGTATTTATATCACCCAGATTCATTTTCACAAATACTGATTATTACATACTAGGAAGGTAAAGTTTGTGTTTTAGTCAAAAGACCTGACAAAAACAATTAGAGAAGGAAAAGTTTATTTTGGAGCTCATAGTTTTAGAGGTCTCCGTCTGTAGATGGTTGACTCCATGGGCCTGGGCCTGAGATGAGGCAGAATATCATGGTGGAAGCAAATGGTGGAGGAAAGCAACTGGGAACATGGCATCAGGAAGGAGAGGCAGAGCACTCTCATGATCACAAAATATATATCCAAAGACGAGCCTCCAGTCACACCCTACCTGCCTACAGTTACCACCCAGTTAATCCCTATCTGGGATCAATGCACTGATTATGTTAAGGCTCTCATAAACTAATTGAGTCATCTCTAAACTTTCTTGCATTGCTCACACATGAGCTTTGGGAGGCATATGAAACCATACAGTTTTCTAGAAAGTGTGATAGGCAGGTAGTATTGGGGGTCAAGTCCTTGCTGTTAATTTTTGCTAATTAGTAGGAGAAATATGTTTACCTAGGTTAATGTGATAAGCAGATGACTATGAGAGCACAGAGAAGGTAAGAATAAATTCTTTAAATAAGAAGTAGAAAAGACTTTCTATAAATGACATTTCTCTTAGGCTTTGAAGAAAGATGTTAAACGTTTCCAAGTAAAACGAAAGCTGTTGTAATGATTTGTTCCTGTACACAGAGTTCTGTGTCACTGTTGATTTTTTTCTTGCATTAATTTATGAATATATATTCATTCCACATTTATTTATTAGCATTTATTCTGTGTCAAACCATCTTCTTCTCTTTCACTCAACCATGAATTCTAGGGCAGGTGACTTACCACTCTAGTTATTATATCATCATTCTACAGTGTCTTAAATAGTAGGTATACCATCAATATTGTTGGATGTTAAGGAAGTCATTCCTTTTGTGTTTCTCAGAAAGTTAAGTTGTTTCTTACATGGAATCAAGATTATTAAGGAAAATATGGTCAAAGAGGGATTTTGTTCTCAATTTCCTTGAGGTATAATTTATACCTAATAAAATTTACCTATTTGTGAAGAACAATTCAATGAGCTTTTGGTAATTATAGTCATGCAGTTGGGTAGCAGGTTTTTTAGACCTACGTCTTAACACTGTATTTTTACTGTATTGAATAAAAGTCTTAGCCTTTTCTGTTTTCTTAGGTGTGTTTCTGTATTTCTATCAACTTTGTGGAAATAGGGAAGAAAGGTAGCTTTTTCCTCCTTTTTATTTGTGAGTTGTGATTCACTTTTCCATTCTTACATTACAAAAAATTGCAGTTGTAGAAGTTATGTAGTAAATACAGATGAGTTACAGAGGCAGTATAAATGCTTTTTTTTCCAAAGATAGGGAACTCTAAATCATAACTGGATTCAGACAACTAAAAATTTAATTAGGAACATTTGTAGATATTTGGTTCAAGTTATAGATAGATGTGGAAGCCATCAAAAAGACTCTAAAATATATTTTTTCTCTCTCCTTATCAAAGAATAAACAAAAACAGTATACTTATTTGAAGAGAAAAAACTTTAAAATGTCATTAAAAAAATAACTTATTTTGAACTGAACCTGGTGATACATACTTGTAATCCCAGTGACTTAGGAGGTTGAGGCTAGAGGATTCCAAGTTGGAGGCCAGCTCATCAATTTATGAGAGACCTAGTCTAAAAATAAAAAGGGCTGGAGGTATATTTCACTGGTAGAGCACGCTGGGGTTCAATCCTCAGTAAACCTGCCTCCCAGTCTTGGACTCATTCCTCTAAGGAAACAATGATTTATATAATTTTTTGCACACAATTTCAGGGCTTCCAAACCCCCTGATCTCTCTAAAAACTGTATTTTTGTGATAATATCTTAAATTCATAAATCTCCAAATAATAGTTACCCTAGCTTGAAGAAATGATATTTGAAATCTTCTGAGGCTGTTTTCTAGGGATTATATTTAGCCAGAACATTTCTGTTCCTTTACATACATGTGCCACTGATGTGAGTAGCCATTTACCTAGTTTGTTGGCTACTGCTTTTCAAACTTTAACTTATGTAAGAACCACTGAAAAACTTGTTAAGGCAGTTTCCTGGATCCCACTGCCAGAGATTAATTCAGTAGGTTTGTGAAGAGCCTAAGATTTTGCATTTCTAAATAAACTCTCAGGTGATGGTGATACGGTTGTCTGTGACTTTCAGATATAGTGTGCTAAACTACTTCTGGTTTTCTAGTACAGAAAGCTTTCCTTATTGGCTACAATGTTTGGTCAATGTTTTTTTGTTCTGTGATTAGAGGAAGCATTAAGTTATGAGTTATGCTTTTTTTCTTAAACCTCTACTAACAATTACAAAGAACTGTCTAGATGTTTGAATTTACAGATGGTAAACAGTAATATTTAGCTGAAATAGTGTGTACTTTCTAGATCAATTAAATTCTGTTCCCCTCCCTCTATACCAGCATGTTAAGATTATTAAAAAGTTATTTTCAAAAAGTTGATTTCTAATAATAATTCAGATTGTAACAAAATTAATTTGTTAATAAAAATTTAGAATTGTTTTAAATGTATAATATATGAAAAATTTAGTTTGTTTTTTAACTCTTTGAGCATTTCCTTTTTACATAATGGTGAGGTATTGATCATCTAAGTATATGCTTAGGGAAAAAAGTATGTATCATTAGGAATTAAAAGCAAAATGGAATATCAGATCAAATGTTAAATTAAACAGAGTTAATGGTTCAGTATTTATTCTGTAGTCTTTTAAAAACTAGAAACTTAAGTACAGACTTGAAATATGTTTATAAATTAATATAATTATTATTATGAAATAATAGAATTCTATACTAAAATTATTAAAATGTCTTCTGTCTCTCCAGCTTTCACAGTAGTCGTCCAAGTAAAAGGTTTTGTATATTTAAGGAGCATTCTGAAGATCTCAGGTAACTAGTTGATTTTTTTAAATTCTTTCTACTAAACAATGGTTATAATTTACATTCTTTCTTGCATAACAAATTTATTGAAATATAATTCATATGCTGTACAATATGCATTTAACAATAAAATTAATAGGTTATGGTATTGTGCTATATTATACTATACAGTATAGTATAGCATCCAAACCTATAATAGGTTATAGTATTATACTGTACTGCTGCTGTACAGCAATGACCACAGTTAATTTTAGTACATATTGGTCATTCCAAACAGAAACCCTTTCCCCATTCATTAGTGGTTATCCCCATTTCTTTTCAACTCTCCCCATTACTAAGCAATCATGAATCTACTTTGTGCCTATGTAGATTAGTTCATTCTAGATATTTTCTACAAATGGAATGATAGACTGTGTATGTAGTCTTTTCCAACTGCCTATAAAGGTTTATGTATATTGTAGCATGCATGTATGAATGCTTCATTTTTCAAAGTGCTGAATGATATTCCATATTATGAATATGTCATAGTTTAGCCATTCATTCAGTTCATTTTCACTTTAGGTTGTTATAATGCTACATTGTGAACATTTACATATTAGCTTTTATAAGGACATGTCTTTTTATTTTTCTTTAGTGTATACTTAACATTAAATTTGCTGGATTTTATAGTACATTGATCCTTTTGAGGAACTGCTAAATTGCTTTTCAAAGTAGCCTCATTATTTACATTCCCACCAGCAGTGTATGAGGGTTCTAGTTTCTTCACAATCTTTTGTAACATTCTGTATTATATCTTTTTTGTTATAGTCATCCTAGTTGCTAGGAAGTGCTGTATCATTGTGGTTTGCACTTTTAAATTAAACTGTCTGGGAGTGCCAGTTTGGAAATCTGAGTGATTCCTAATGGATATTATATTGTTCCTTATAAGACCTGAGATATGCCATTAATCTCTTGGTAAATTTATTTCATTGGTGACAAATGGTGTCAAGATGAAATTCTCATGCATTTGCATTGTAAAATGAAAGGAAAAATCAGGCCCACCAACAATATTTGAATATCAAAAAGTTACTTAAGATACCTATTAAAGTGACGCTGTTAATTTTTGAAGCACATATATGAAACCACTGAAATTCTTGAAATCAGTAGTCTTCATAATTCTTTTTTGTTTGTTTCTTTTTCAAATAGAAGTATACATCTTAGCTTCTGTAAAGAAACTATGGATGAATGTTGATAATTAGCATTGGTTATACCACACACTGAATTCAAAATCCATTGAGCACCATTTTTTAAAATTCTGATTTCCTTTGTTTCTTTTTCTTTGTTTATTTTCTCCTTATGTTGCTATTCTCCTTGAAATAACAATATCTTTGTTCCACCAAACTAATTTATTGATAAGTATAGCCAAAGAATTGTTTGATGCTTTGGGTTCATGGAAAAGGAGGAAGAGGGAATGGCATTATGTCTTAGGATCTTTGTGCTTATTATCTCCTATGCATAGTTTACTCTTTCCCAGATATTATATGGTTATTCCTTTATCTCCACTCTGACAGTGATCCTTTCCTTAATTACTGCATTTGAAATTGTATCCACTCCCCCCATGCTTCACTCTAGCACTTTTACCTCCTTTTAATATTTTTTTCATAGTGCATTTGCAATACTGTATATTTTACTTTTTGTTTGTCTGTGGTCTGTGTTCTCTTAATACATTCTATGTGGCTTGTGGGTTTTTTTGTTGTTGTTCATTTGTTTTTGTTTTTTTAAGCCTAGCATATAGTAGGCATTCAGTAAATATTTGTTGAATAAATTAATGTATATGGAAAAAATATGTATTTGGACAAAAGGTCCCATTTATGATGCTGAGCCAGTAGCTCACAGGAAGATAAAAAATAATGGTTCAATATTAAAACTTTTAGTCTCATTAGAGTGTTTATTGTATTCAGAGAAATTGATTGTTACTTGAGGTACTGCCTTAATAAAGACTTTTATAAGAATGAATAGGATTTATTGCATTTTAAAAATCAGATTTTAATTTGATTTTTACCTCATTGTAGTCTAGCTCAGTTGTGTGTTAGTTTTTTAAACAAATTATCTGAGTTTTTAAAGGTCTGGAGTGTTTTTCTCTCAACTACCATTATGTCTCACATTGGAATTGGTCAGTTTCTGTGAGTGTAACTTAGCATATTTATAAAATTCCATATCCCCCAATCTTTGTAATTACTTATTGAAATGGAATACTTTTTATTGTGTATATTATGTGTATTATGCATTTATCATGTATGTATTGTAGCAGGTTCTGTGTAGATGATAGGGATAAAGCAATCTTGGAACTAGCCTTCAGGGAATGTTGTTCATTAGGTGGGAAATAAAGTATGAACAGAAGTAACTATGGATTTTAATAAGTGCAATAAGTTATTTCAGAGAAGTGAGAGATTACTTGGAATGATCTGGATAGGAATTAGGTTTACTTTGTTTTTAAGGATGAGTGTTTTTTTTTTTTAACTGGCAGAAGAAGCAGAGGGATCTTCTAGTTGGAGAAAATAGCACAAAAGTGCAGAAATGAAAAAGAGAAGGCATACAGAAAGTATGGCTAGTAGTAAATGGATGGAACATGATGTTTTTGTGATAGTAATGGACTAAAGTCTGTAGCAACAATTTTGAGCTTACAATCATATTGGAATGCATTGAAAATTAAACTTAGGAAATTTGGACTTAATTCAGAGGGCACTGGAGAACCATTAGTGTTTTGTGTAGATTCAAGTAATACTGAAGGAAAGTTGAATTCAGGGACATACAAGGTGAGTTGTAGGTGCATAAATCATTTAGATTAGGGATCTGAATTAAGGTGGTGAGGTGGTATTACATTGAGTTTATGATGTAATATGGGCTCTGGAATCAAAGTGCATAATTTTACACCTGATTTTGACCTTTACCAGCTCTATGTCCTTGGTAGGCTACTAAGCTAACTCTGTACTGTATAAAAGGGTAATAATTATAACACTTAACTCTTCAGGTTGTTGTAAGATTTAGATGAGATGATATGTTTAAAAGCAGCCTGGCACAGATAAGTACTCAATAAGTTGTTAATATTATAAAATGCTTGACATATTAAATGTTTTAAGAAAGGAGAAAGTCATAGGTAACTATGGTTTGAGCTTTAGTGTCAAGTGAAATGGGACCATAAGAAAGTCAGGAGGAGATGACTTGGGGAGAAAGCAGATGATTTTAGATTTGATGTGCCAGTGAATTCTCTCAGTGCACACATATATCATGCTATTAGAATAGAACTTAAGGAGGAGAAATCAGTCTGAAGTATCCTGTTTGTTTGTATTCATATACTGGTAAAACATATATATTATGTAATGAACATCAAATATATGAACGTTGAATGTATATATTTTGTATTAAACTGATAATAACAGTGATCAGTTAAATGATCATTTTTTTTTCACCTAAACAAAATTTAGGTGAAACTTTGATTTATTAGAGAGATTCCAAAGACTCTTATAGACCCCTAAGTAGAGGAGCAACAGGCAGAGCAAATAAGGAAAACAAAAAGTCATCAAGAACTTACTTTAGTTCTCTCTGCTTTGATCTGCTAAGACGGCACAATGCTGTCTTATTTTCTCTGGACTTGGGTTTCTTTCTGCTTTCTCTGTACAGACCATCTTTTCTCTACTAATGACCCAACTATAATATTCCCAGACTCACATATTTTCCCAATATTGTGATTGATTAAAAATTCCAATTACAAATCCCTGTTTAAAAACAGATTGAGTTAGTCATGCCATCCCTTTTTAAATTATCTATATCCAGTGGAACAGGCAGTAGCCTGTTCTTTACCAGTGAAAATCTTTTTAGTATCTATGAGGGCAGTTTGTTCATAGAAAAAATTGTAGTTAGTTATTTAAGCTAAGTATTTTACATTTTAACTTTCTTTAAGCTTTTAAGTCTCCATACTCCATTTAGAATTTTAGAAATACTCCATTTAGAATTTGAGTACTTTTTAGTAATCACTTTCTAGAGGAACTTTAATTTAATGTAAGATAAAGTTCATTTAAATTGAACAGACTGAATTTTTTTCAACAGTGACATTTAAGTTCAAATTACTTTAAACAATTTAGTGTCATTTATCCATTAAATATACTTGATTTTCTTTTAAAGGGCACTTCAAATGCTTGACCCAACTAGCTCCCAATTGCTTAACATTTTAATAAATCTAATAAGTTCAATTATATAGTGGCTTTCTAAATTCTCTGAACCATCTCAATATTTTTACAGTCTTAATAATATTTAAGATACTTTTCAACTAAAAGTCACGAGACCAAACACATTTTAAATATGAATCTTAAGGCCATTGACACATAACTTTAATATGCCAATTATGTTTAAATACTTCAGATAGCAAATGTTATTCAGTTTAATTCAGTGAGTATAAGAACTATTCTAGACTCAGCAAAAGTTTTTCATGATTTTGGGACTTGTTTCCTAACTTCCTTTGAAAGTCCTTAATCATTTCATGTGTTATTTAAGAATCAAGAACATACTGGAGTTCTCCCTGCTTTGACCTGCTAAGGCAGCATGATGCTGTCTTTATTTTCCCTGGACTTGAGTTTCTTTCTCCTTTCTCTGTACAGCACTCACAAGTTTTGTTAAAGAGAATGAGTAGTATAGGCCCCATCAGGTAGGCAATAGCATTCACAGTGCTGGGATGATGAGGATTCCAAATTTGTGGACTCCAACATTTTTATTAACTATGTCAGTTAATTCCATGTTAAATAATAACCACCCTTGGAAGATCATGCTAAAACCTTGGCATGTAGTGGCAGGTATCATACTATACTTCTAAATACTTTATAATTTTCTTCTAATTTTGTCCTCAACTAAATAAAACACTAGATTATAAATTTCATTCAAGTACTGACTGGCTTTTTTTTTGTTGTTATTCATAATAACAGTGATACAGTTATATAGACAACCTCAGTAAATATATATTGAGTGAATGAATGCTATTCTCACTTTGCAGATGGGCAGAGGAACAAATAGAATGTGACTTGCCTATATTGTTGCAAATTGTTAATGGAACCTAGACTGGTTGTAGGTCTTTTGACTGGTACAAAAGATAAATATTTATAAAACATAAATTCTCTATGTAAATAAGTAGTAGCAAAATTTGGACATAGCTGTACCATTTTATAGAGAATCATTTCAGTTACATCAAATTTATATAACAAATAACAAGTTACATTTATCACACAAAAAGATAATTTGTGGAAAAACAATCATTGAACTTGTATATAAATTTAACAACAGATAAAAACTTTTCTTTTATGCTATTTTTTTTAATAGGGGCATTACTCTAGTGTGCCTTAATTGTGATTTCCTAACTGATGTTTCTGGCTTAGATAATATGGCTGCACACTTAAGTCAACATGAAACCCATACTTGCCAAGTTGTAGTAGAGAAAGGTACGTATATATAACTGTGCTCTTGTGGATTTTGTTATTTATTCCATTATTTTTGGTCAACCACAATATGAACTCTTTACTAAATTGTTACTCTCATCATAGTTCATATGCTGTTGTAAATATAAAACTTTTCTTCTAATTTCAGTTTCTGTCTGTATCCCAAATTCTGAACATCTTTCTGAGTAAGTTTAATTTTTTTCAGTGCATTTTACTTTGATGGATTTTAGCACTTACTGCATTTTTAAGTGTATCATTAATAGCAATGAAAAATATTTTTTTAAAAGTTTTTTAAACCTGCTTGTTGAAATAGGTTCCTGCTCTGTGGAGCTCGTGACCTGGTGCAAGACAAGTTGGCATTTCCTAAGTTCAAAGTTCTGAGATATTTTCTTACACAAAGCCACTCAAGCAGCCAAGTTTATGACACTAGCTTTCATTATTCAGCTCTGTTCAGCTTGTAAATGGGTTCAGATTCCTGATCTACTTTATCTTTGTGTCAAGTTGACATATCTTAACATACATTTTGTTGTTGTTGTTGGTTTTCTATAAAAATAACTTATTGCTATGGTCTTTTCTTACTTTGCTTAAAATAATTTGTGTTTCTCTCTACTGCACTTGCCTTCAGAGTAATACATTCCAAGTGATATGGTTGTTTGTCTTCTGTTTTGTCTGCTTCTTAATTTCATGTCTTAAGTTTTTGGACCAGATGATTGTCCTTTCTCTCATTTGTTGTCTATCATTGCGCTATCTTTTTTTTCAGGTGCAGAAGCAGCCCAGAGATTTCAAAAAATATCCAGGGTACACCTGGACAGTGTCCCTCTTTGATGGACACAACTGATGACTGTTCTCTCTTTCCAAGGAATGTGAATTATTTGACTGTGGGACCTGCTCTAGGTTGTGGCCTCAAGAAATCATATCTTGGGGAAACTCCCTTCCTGCATGACTGGCCTCTTATAAGGCTGATGTTGATTTGGCCAGAGATGGCCTCGGGGCCCACCAAATTGAGCATACTTCCCACTGGCACCTTTGGTTCTCCATCTTAATAAGCTCATGGGCCAATTATAACTAAGAAAAACCTATCAAATCAATGGTTCATCATACAAATTAAAGTTTACTCATTTTGGCTGCTACCCATAAATCTTCCTGTATCCTGAATGCAATCCAAGAAATATAAAAAAAATCTAGTTGTTAGGAAATCATGACTATTTTTCATGTCCTTGGAACAATAGGTCTCTATAATTATGATTTAAAATCATAGTTATTTTTACTGTTATTTAAAATTATCATCCAGTATTAACTCTAAAATTTTCTCAACAATACCTATTCTCAGATTTTTTTTATTTTTAAAAAATTTAGTTTAATTTTAATAGCTTGATTTTATGTTCTCTAAATTTAGTGATATCTACTTTATGATATCTATTTTTCTATACTTTTCTTTAAAACTTATTCAGTGTTTATGTTTTTAAGAACACCAGGAGATTTCTTAAGAATTCTTTTCAGATTTCACTTAGCTACCTGTTGATAGCTTTATAGTATGGCTGTTCTCAGACAGTTATGATATCTTCTGTCTTGTTTCAGGATTATTATTTATATTACCTCAATAATTTTTGCTTTGAAGGTGTTAAAAATTGGTAAAGCTTGCAGATCTTAAAAACAAGTTTTAAAGTAACATATTTGTATATCTAATCTGTAATTTAATAAAATTTTTTTTGTTTAAATGTCTCATTCTTTGCTAGTAAACAATTTCTTATAAAAACTATTTTATCCTATTGCTTTAATTGTTATATGGAAGCATTGTTATGTGGCATGCAAACCTAAGAGCTAGTGCATCTTGCATTTTTTCCTCTAGCATAATTAAATTTCATTATACTATACTAATTTCTTGAATTTTAAAGACTAGCAAAGTGCCTTTTATGCCTTAATTGCCGTAAGGATCATCAGACTCTGAAATTATAACTCAGGTGTGGTTTCTTTTATTCTAAAATCAGAGATAAAGCCAGTTTAGATGACTGCTTATTTTGTAATGTTTACCTTATGAGTATTAATCAAGAAAATTAAATCCTGTTAGCTTTAATTATCTGGACAAATTTATAATGTAAATGAAGGATATTCCAAAATGTCCAAAGGTGGCTTGTTTCTTAGTATTGGACTTAGTAATATATTATTCTTTATTTCCTTATCTAGCTCCCTGAAGTTCATCTTCCTTCTTTCTACCCAATTTTTAAAAATTTTGCCCAGAAACAACAGTTTATTTCCATTTTTAACATTAGTTCTTTATATTTTATAGAATAGAAAATCTGCTTTTCCTTGATTGTAATTAAAAAATATGATATAGCAATATATGAGTACTATTTTATAATTTTTCTGAGACTTAATTTTTGTAGTATCAAGTTCATTTCCTTGAAGTATAAACTATATTATCACCTGTAACTTCATTTTTTAAAAATTGGTTTGACTAAAGCAGGACAAAGCTTGCTAATTATTGTAGGTAATTAGTTGAATTTGTGTGACACTAATAGGTTTTAGCTTAAGCCTGATCTTTCTTTATCATCAAGTTATTCTAAATAGTTGATTTGCCTCATCAGCTATTGCCATGTCACATGTTTATGCTTTTTGGTTACTGTTGAATAGGTCTAATTTTTAGATTGAGTCTATTGTCATTCTTAGTAAATGACTCTTAAGCTATAGAAACTTGGATTCTTGCCTTATTGTCACATTTTGGCAAAACATCTTGCCTATATTTTAGATGATGGTCAATACTTTGAAGAAGAATGAAGTAGGGAAGAGAAATATAGGAATATGGGGTAGAAATTAGGAGACCACCATTTTAAATCTGGTATCAGGGAAAACTTCGCGG
This sequence comes from Callospermophilus lateralis, assembly GCF_048772815.1. NCBI lineage: Eukaryota > Metazoa > Chordata > Mammalia > Rodentia > Sciuridae > Callospermophilus > Callospermophilus lateralis. The sequence goes on from NW_027516097.1 coordinate 735,052, forward strand.
ACACATGACATTTTGAGTAGAGGCTTTTACCTATTTTTAAATTGAATTATCTCTTACCTATTGAGTTGTAGGTGTTCTTTATGTACTACAGATAAAAGTTCTTTATTTTTACAATATTTTCTCCCAATCTGTTGCCTAATTTTTGAAAACAGGATTATTTTAATTTAGTCTCCTTTATTCTGATTATTAGTATTTATTTATTTATTTTAAAATATTTATTCTTAAGTTTTAGATGAACACAATATCTTTATTTTACATTTATGTGGTGCTGAGGATCGAACCCAGTGCCTTGTGCATGCTAGCCGAGCACTCTACCACTGAGCCACAACTACAGCCCTGATTATTAGTATTTAACCAGGAGTTGAAAGCTATACTTTTTTTTCCTGACAAGAATCCTGCTTAGGGGCTGGGGCTGGAGCTTGGGCTTATTGGTAGAGTGCTTGCCTAGCACGTGCAAGGCACTGGGTTCCATCCTCAGTACCACATAAAATAAATACATAAAATAAAAGGTATTGGTTCCAACTACAACTAAAAAAATAACAAAACAAAAACTATTTAAAGAAAAAAAAGAATCCTGCTTAGGTTGATAGCCACTCCTAGCAAATTATATGTAGAAATATTCAAATAAAGAAACTATTACACTATACCTTCCCTGAACTCAGGGATGTATAGTTGACATTGCTAAGGGTGTATAGACCATGAATTCCTGTAAGAGTCCACATAGGTCAGCAAGAGTTAAAAAAAAGAAAGCAAATACAGAAAAAGGACAATGGGCCATATTTATTTGTACCTTCTCCTGCATAAGAATTCATAAAAATGTGAGACTATGAGTCAGTGAATGACATTTTAGGAAAATATATTGTGTGGTTTCCAGCTTTGGAAGCAAGTAAGTAAATGGATGAAAATTTGACTGAGTAACATGGTGGAGCTATCTTAGCAAATGTTAAGATTTTTTGTAAGAATTTCTTGCTTAATGATAAAGGATGCAGACTTTTCATAAAGAGGATAGAGGCCATTGAGAATACTACTTGATCTTTAAGGATATGATTGCATAGAATAGAACTCCTATCTAGTACTTGTTTTTTGGAACTGTGATGAACTTCTTCTTTAATTGCCTTTTCTACCTAGCACTTGCTGTCATTCCTACTCCCAGACCTCAACCAGAATAGCAATCTTATTTTCAAAATATTTTGCTAGCTTTTTTTTTTTTTGCATATACCATAAAACTCACTATTTTAACGTGTACAGTGAAGTGGTCTTTAATGTATTCACAATGTGTTATAACCATCACTATTGTAATTCCTAAAAATTTCTCCCACTCCAAGAAGAAACTTCATACCTGGTATCAGTCATTCTAAATTTTTCCATATCCTGGAAACCACTCATCTGCTTTCTTTCTCTATGAATTTACCTTTCCTGGACATTTCATGTAAATGGAATCATATAACATGACCATTTACATCTGACTTCTTTTTATATAGCATAATCTTTTTGAAGTTCATTCATAACTGTAGGTAGCATATTATCTGAGTTTCATTCCTCTTTATGACTGAATAATAGTCTACTGAATATATGTGCCAGGTTTTGTTGATGGACATTTTGGTTTTATGACTTTTTGATTATTACAAATAATGCTGCTGTAAACATTTGTGTACATGTGCTTTGTGTGAACATTTATTTTTAGTCTTTTGGATATATCCATCTAGGAGTTTGATGGAGCATACAGTTCCTCTGTATTTAATTATATTAAACTTTTCCACAACGGCTGGCACCAATTTACATTCCCATCAGCAATGTATGGGGGTTCCAGTTTTTTCCGTACTCTCCCTATGCCTATTATTTTCTTCATCTCTTTAAATTATATCCATCTGCATCGGTGCTAAGTAATTATTTTATGATTCTGATATGCATTTCCCTGATGTCTAATGATACTAAATATCTTTTCATGTGTTTATTGGCCATTTTTATAACTTGTTTAGAAATATGTCTAATCAAATACTGTGTCTAAAATTGGTCTCTTTTTTTTCCCTCGCTTTCTTCATAAGAGTAAGTCTTTGCCTTTTGCTGTCTCAGAAATAGCTTTGGATCTTCCCCATTGAGCTTGGACTAGCATCATAAGTTCATCCTGGAAAACTCACTCAAGGCCTACCTGCCATTTTTAGATATGATGATAACTGGGCAAGCAGTATTTTCTGTTTTTGATTTGTGGACGGCTTTTCTTTATTTTCCATTTAAAAATGTTTCAAAAGCATATTTTGATGGAGTTATTGTCATGGCTGTAATTTGATTTGGGCAAATCTCATTGGGAAATGAATTATGATAGAATGATAACATATCTATGGTTGATACTATTATTGGTGCTCACTGGAAGTGTTAAAGTAGAATCTGGACAACTATTTATTGGTTGTTTATAGAAGAAATTAGTGCATAGTAAAGAAAGTTGAATTATGTGCTTTTTGAGATTCTTTGCAGCTCTAAGATTCTGAAATTTGTCCCAGTGAAATGGTATAAAAAGTATCTTATTTCATCATTATTTTGTACAAACTTTTTTTTTTTTGGTAAAAAGTTTGATTCTCAGGGTAATGTAGATTTGCCTTGAAAATGTGGAATTACTTCAAAAACATAACAAACTATTATGCACTTTATTGTTTTTAAGAGATTTAATTTGTTTTACTTTGTTGCAGTTGAGATAGTTTGCTTTCAGTTCTAAAAATTTTTCTTCTTACAGATTAGCAAGACATCTACAAAAAGAGGCCCAAGCTCAACACAACAATTCTGAATTCACAGAAGAGCAAAAGGTACCATCAAATAATATCTAGATATATTCAATTCCAAATGAAATTGCTCTTGAGTCCATTAAGCAGAAAAATAAACAAAAAACTGTTATATTTAAGTAAAAAAAAATCAGATTGATTATGCTTTGCCTAACATTAAGTGAACATTTATACAGATATATAACTTATCACTTAATGAATTTCTTTACTTAACTATTTAGGCCTTATTTAACTCTAATGGAAGTCATCCACACTTTTAGTTGAAAAGCGTGGGTAACCCAAAGACTGGAGTTAATTCCGAGTCACTTGGAAAAACAGAAGGATTGGGAATAAGTGCATTCCACCTCAATGCTTAATTCTGAATTTTCATAACTCTTTATGTATCACCTCTCAAAGCAAAACAAAAAACACACACAAAACCCCCCAAACCAAAAAACAAATGGAAAAAAAAATTAGCTCAATTCAAGAAGTTGGCGTACAGATCTGTCAGCTAAATAAATATATAAGATTGCAAAATGTTTCAGTACTGTTCTTTCTTCCTTGAATTAAAATTTTTGTATATCCAGTTGATTCCCTGATAGAGATTATGTAAAAGGGGATACTTTAAAGTAACTTCATTCTAAAAGAAGAGAAGAAATGGGAGGAAACAACTCCCATTTTCTCCTGGCTCAGAGTAACTAGTTTTAAGTCAATTTTTAATCCTGTAGATAGTGAAAAATATGTGTTAGTCTTTTCCTCATCTCTTAAGAAAAGGCAGTGTGAAAATCCTGGTGACCTAATTCACTCTTATTAATACTTTTCTTTTTTTGCACAAGGGGAAATGGGAGTAATTTTTTGCATAACTTTTTAATTAAACCTAAGCAAGTTTTTAGTCCATAGGCCTGTGTTTATTAATTCTTAGTTACAGGAGTTTGGGGAGAAAAACCCCCCGAGGGTTAGCTGTATTTCTTGCCCAAATATATTTGTATTTTTAAAATATTTAAAATCTACTTCAAAAAAATTATGTTAATGCAATTTAAAAGGGTGTTTTTCTTTTTTTCCTTAATAAGTGCTAATATCCACAATAGATTTAAGAGACTTAGGATCTTAGTCCTGCAAAATAATTATCACAAAGGAAATAGCTGATATGCTTAAGGAAAGGAACAAAGACTGTACACTATACCACTTCTATAAAATTTGTGAAGTCTGTCTAGGAGTTGTTTATGAAATGATCAGCCGGCATCATTGAATTAAGACTTAAAATATCTAAATCTTGATAAATAGAATCTTAGATATCCAGGTACATAAATTTATAGTTAATGAAGTATGTTATAAATATGAAGACAAAATAAAAAAATGTAAAAAAGTTTTAATGATCCCATATTTTAGTCACCTGTTTGCCTTCAGTTAGTTAGATTTCTCCAGCATTTCTTGCTCAGGAGTAGAACCTGTGAGCCACATGGCCTGAGACTAAAGTCTTTTGACCTCCTAAAACATTCTAAAATTACAAAACAAACAGGTTAATATCAAAAAATGAACCTTGTTAAGTGATGAGGAAAAAATTAACTTTTTCTTGATTTTTTTTAGTATTCTGAGACGACAGTTGGTGTTGATAATGCTATTGATTCTTTAATTTATAGCTGTTCAGCTTGTCTTTGGTTATAAAGACCCCCAGATCTTGTACTCCAAAAGATCCAGGAGGCTGCAGGTCCTAGAGGAGAGAGCTGAGACCTAGAGTCAGGAGAGTTAAGTCTTGCATCCTGGCTTTGGCTCTGGGCCTGATTTTCCTTATATAAGAAATGAGAGATTAGAGAACTCTTAAGTGACTTTAAAAGGTCTTTCCTTCCTAAAACTCCAGTGACCTCTACATGTGAGGTGGTCTATACCTCCTCCTTTCCTGGAAGCCTGATTTCTGAGGAACATATTATTTATAATACCTGCCCAGGAGGCATTTCTGGCTGCCAGGTGTAACTGCAGACAGAGCTTCTGTCTGCCTGTCTATTCCTTGGTCTTGAAGAAGGACCCCAAGTCATTCTGTTCTACTATATAAGGCAAGTTATATGCATTTAAAGGTTTAAATTTCTGTGAAAATGCAAGTGAAATATTCACAACAGACAGAAACACTCATATTGATGTATAGGCCTTATATGATTGTTCCATAAGAAAAAAATTATCAAAGTCTTCAGTTAATAATGATTAGAAAAGAGAGGTCTTCAAGACATGTTCTGGGAAACACTGGCTCTTAAAAATTAATAGATTGTGTCTGTGTGTATGTGTGTGTGTCTGTGTGTTGTGCTAAGAATAGAACCCAGGTCCTCATGCTAGGCAAGCAAGCACTCTGTATATCAGTAAGCTACATCCCCAGCCCAATAGGCATTACTTGCACACAGTTTGTGACTTCTCTGGACTTTTAATATTCTAATGTGTATGTTGGATATTTTAAAGAGTTTGGTTGTGCAGTATTTTAAAAATTATTTGCTTTTGAAAAGCTCCCCTCCTTTCTTTACAGAATATTTCATTGGATCTAGTGTTCTAAAGAACATAATACAGGAAATTTTGACACATACTGTTAGATCTGCATTAAATACTATGCCTGTACATAAGCTGGAGAGAAAACTGAATTTATTTTTCTCCAAAAAGGAAAATAGAAAATGCTTTTAACCTTATTCTTTGCAAAAATATTGTTTTATTTTGAGTTATATTTCTTATGCTTATACTATTTCATGTATTGATAGCAGTGACGAGTTATATAATTATGCCAACCATTCAGTAGTTAGTGGAACTTTGAAAAATGTTTTTGGTCTTTAAAAACCAATCTTATTACTAAAGTGCTTTCTTTATGAAACTTTTTGCTGTCTAGTTCACAGTGAGCTCTCAAATATATTTGATGAATAAATGTTTTATTAAAATAAATCCTAATTTTTAAGAGAATAACATATTTTCCAATGTTTATTTTATATCTAAAGAATTCTAAAGCAGAACTACTAATCTGTCTAAACCAAATTAATTGGTGATAGAATAAAAACTTCACATTTATTTCCTATTTTTAATATTCTCAAAGATTTCTAGTTAAAACAAGAGTTTATGATTCTTATTTGATCCTCCCTCACGATTAGTTGCCTTAGCTTTCATTTTAGTTTTCAATAGTTTTGTCATTATAACAACTGGGTTTAGTGGCCAACAAAAAGCTGCCAAAAGCTTTCATTCCATGAAATTCCCTACTTTGGTGTAGTAGATTTTCTCATGTAAGATTCTGGACAAAATAGAACATCCTGTCTCATGACACATAGAAAGTTTTTCCCTGTTTTGAGTCAAACTTGGTGGTAATGAGAATCCCAGCACTATATACTTGTTTTATGTTTTATCGATTCCACCTTTCTACTTCCACTTTCTCTCTACCCCAGTGTTATCTCTCCTCCAACAGCTAGATGGAAGATGAGTGGCTGCTTAAATATTTAAAAGTTAAGTCTGGATTAAGAAAGACTGTACTGAATTATGTTTATTTTTAAACTGATTTTATTCATTATATAAATTGAATACATTTTAGCAAATTAATTTAGCTCATTAATTGTCCATTTTTATTCCATGTTTTTCTTTAACTGATCTTTAGGGCTCTCAATTTTCTTAGCAATGACAAACTAAAGTAGATAATACTCTAAAAATGATACTGTTTTCTGTTTCTTATCATATTAGCTATGAGCAATTAATTTGAATAAAATGCTAGTGATTTAAGTCTTTCTAAAAATCAAACATCACTTCAGTGCTTGGTTTAATGTACATTAATTAAAGTAGTCAATACTTATACTCTGGAATATGTGAACTTGTGCTTCTTTATCATTTTTCTGAACTGTTCATTTTAAGGAAGGTGACACTGTTTCAGTAGCAAGCACTTGATTTTGACATCAATAAAATCTACATGTTTTAAAAGTTATTGCCACAGCTGAAATAATAGTGTTTCACTTCTTTTTTAATACTGAAGCTGGGTGTGGTCCCTTAAAATAGTTATGAATAAGGCCTGTTGGTATTTTACCATAGTTCAGTACATTTCTGTATAAAAAGCTATTGCCTTTGCTTAACTTGAAGAAATGTTTAAGTGAGAATAGTTTGTTAGTGGTTTCTTATTGTTCAGGTACAACATTTTTATCTTAAATGTTTGAAGTGTGAAATAAAATGGATTTTAAAGTCAAAAAGGAAAAAAAGCTAACCACTATTTTGAAGATTATCTCATTGATACATCTCAATACAAGCAAAATTCTTTTATAAAATCAGTTTTGAAAGAATATAGTAAAGAATATAGCTAAATGGAATTGATTGAAGTGTGTGGTTTTATTGAATATCTTGTGTGTTGTATAGAAGGCATTGATGACTGGGACAAATTACTTAACCTGTCCATACTTCAGTTTTCACACCTGTAAAATGATCATAGCTAACTCTGAGTTGTGGGGAGGGTTAATTAAATTAATGTTTATAAATCACATAGGAGAGCCTGTCGGTAAGTGCTCATTAGTTATTAATAAGTGGTTAATAATTAATAGTATTTGTTATTAATAAATTATTTGATTATTATATTTATGCTTAATTATTTACTAGTTTTGCTGGAGTTGAGTGGTATATTTGAACAACAATGATTGGGGATATTAGACTTTATGTAGAAAAGATTGCTTACTGCTGGTTTCTATACATAGCTATTTAAGAGGATGAATAAACCTGAGTATTTTGCAAACTATGTATAAATATAATTTTCAAATGTAATCTCTTTTCAGATTAAAATTGCATATTTTCTAAGCTTTTATATTGAAATTTTTAAAAGATTATGGAGATAATTAAATATTATTACTTGTGTGTCTGAGAGGCATATCTTGCTCAATAATAGGTTTTTTTGTGAGTTGCTATCCTAGCTGTTTGTTGAAGATACAGTAATTGAAGAGTGTCCACTAGCCTAAGCACCAGGGGCCAGAACAATACTGTTACTTCCCTTTACTCCTCTTTTACCTTTCAAAGAACATTAACCAAACACAAAATCACCAAATCCCCAATTTACTAAACATTTTGTAAGTCATACATAAAATGCGTTCAGAAAAATGTGTCAGTTTTTTTCCAAAATATGTCATTTTGTAAGCATTGTAAATGATGTACACAGTTCTTTGCTTTTATGATCTAGACTTATTCCTAAAGACATTTCAGAAATATCTTTTTTGGAAGGACCTAGAAGTCTCAGTGTCATTGTTCAGCTGCCAGCCCTGATAATTTCTTTTATGAATCTCATGAATCTTCCCTTTTCATTTCCACCTTAGCTATTCATATTCTTATTCTGAATATTGTTTAGACAGTTTGAAATAACTTAAATGATTTTTCCTTCAGTTTTTCCCCTTTCCTTTAAATTATGTATACATTGCATACCTGTATCACAACAGCCAAGGGTTTTTTTTTTGTTTTTTGTTTTTAGAAAGAATCTCACCGTGTTGCCCACACAGGCCTTAAACTTTTAGGCTCCTGCCTTAGCCTTCCCAGTAGATGGTACACATAACGATGCCCAGCTCACAACAGTGTTCTTAAGGGCATGTCTGTTAAAAAAAAAAGAACAATAAAAACACACTTCTGTGTAACTTATTGTTAAAGAAATCCTAGATTCCTCAGCAAGGAGTTTGTGGAAGGTCCATTTTCAGAATGACTATGCCCTACTTCACTTTACTTTTCAAACCTATCCCTCTGCTTTCAGTTGGGGATTTTAAGTAATTGAACCATGACAATTTTCCAAACTCTTTGATTTGGAAATCCTCCCTAGTCTTTGGGACTGGATTCCTAATATAGATCTTGTTCTTTTCCTTTAGGACATAAAAGGAACTTATTTTGCTGAAGCTTATAGATTGAGTGTCTCTCTTTTTAATATAGTGATTTTGTATATGTTTTATCACACATAATAGAACATGAGCATATTAAAAGCAAGGACTGTGCCCTATCACATCTGTTTTATAGCTTATTTTATAAAACAGGTAGACTGTAAAATCTGCACCATTCATCACAAATACTGATTTTGTTAATATTGCCTACGTTTTTAAACAAGTCAGAATTGAGCTTTAATCAGAATTAAATTAGACCATTGTGCTATCTTTCAGATATCTTTTAGTAAATTTCAGGCTTTATGAGAAGATGATTGGAAGGGAAGATGTCAAAAATCCCTTTTCATTGCCCTCCCCCTTTTTAATTTTCTGTTTTCTTTTTTAAAGTTAGTATTTTGGGGCTAGAATTTTAGCTCAGTGGTAGAGTGCTTGCTTACCCAGCATGTGTGAGGCACTGGGTTCAATCCTCAGCACCACATAAAAACAAATTAATAAAATAAAGGTATTATGTCCATCTACAACTAAAAAAAGCTATTTTTAAAACAAATAAAGTCAATATTTTAACTTACAGATAACAAAGATAGTACATATAAATGGGGTAACATGTTTTGATACATGTATATGTTGTGTGATATTTAAATCCAGTTAACATTTTCTACTCACTTATCATTTCTTATGTTTAAAAACTTTCAAATTTTTCTTTTTTCTTTTGAAATGTAGGATGCATTTATTTATCCCTCCACCCACCCCTACTGGCTCCAACCCCTGGTAACTACCATTTTACTTTCAACTTCTATGAAATCAACTTTTTTGTATTCCACATGAATAAGATTTTTTGGGTCTTGTCTCTGTGCCTGGCTTACTTCATTAATATAATGATCTTGTTCCATCATGTTGTTGCAAAGGATAGGATTTCTTTATTTTTATGACTGAATAGTATTCCATTGTGTATATATAACATTTTTTTCCACTTATCAGTTGATGAACTCTTAGGTTTCCATTTCTTGGCTAATAGGAATAGTGCTGCTATGAGTATGGGAGTGCAGGTGTCTCTGCAGCTTACTGATTTCCTTTCCTTTGGCCATATATCCTGGAGTGGAATTGTTGGATCATATTGTAGTTCAATTTTTAATCTTTTGAGGAACCTCCACACTGCTTTCCATAATGGCTATCTTTGTTGCCCTTTAAATTATATCTAGACCTATCACCGAACCAAACTTGATTTAGAATTGGTTATGGCATATTAGTTTAGAAGAGAATATATACTCATCTCTCTCCCACTTCTCAGCCCTTTGTCTTCAGATTCTCTTCTCTAAAATCTGCAAGGTGCTAGAAAAGGAATAATAATTTATTTAAAGAAGTATAGATCTCTTTTGTAATTTTTTTAAATTGTAGATGGACACTATATCTTTGTTTTATTTTTGTTTTTAATGTAGTACTGAGGATCGAGCCCAGTGCCTCACACATGTGAGGCAAGTGTTCAACCACTGAGCTAAAATCCCAGTCCCTATAGATCTCTTATAAATAAAAATTCTTGATTTTAGTAACTGACAGTTAAAATTATCTTGGGATGTATAGCATTTTTTTCCCTACAGAAAACCATAGGCAAAATTGCAACATGCTTGGAATTGTGAAGCGCAGCTTTACAGGTAAATGGATTTTTTTTAATGAATTATTCTAAATTGTTCTGATAAGATATTAGACATTCATGCCCAAAGCAATATTATCTCAGAAGGGTTTTATAACAATTGGAATTGATCAGTTGAACTCACACTTAAATGATTTAGTTCATACTTTGTACACTGTAGAAATAAAAGATATGATTTTAATTTTTTCTGTTTCTATTAGCTTGAATATTCCAAAAATCAGTTTGGAACTTTTCATTTCTACCTTTAAAGCAAGAAATATATTTAATTTAATATTTGATTCTTGCCACTTAAAAGACAAAGGGTGTAGTGAAATCTTTGTAATGAAAAGATATAATATGCATATTTTAAATTTAGTCCACACAGTCCCAGGAAGAACTTAAACTGGAGGACCTGAAGAAGCTAGAACCAAGTAAGTTTTGTTTTATATTTTTTAGTGATATTCCTTTAGAAAGAGTTTTATCTGTTGTGAATATTAAGATTGTTTAGCACAGAAAGTGATTGGATTTATTTCTCTTACTTTTTGGTGCTTTTAAAATTCCTACAATATTTGCATTTTTAATTACCATTTGGATTTCATCTTGCAGTATGGGCAAAGGCACAGTGTGAATAACTGAATGAATGTAAGTTAATGTAGCCTTTTTAAAATTTTTTTTTAGTTGTAGACAGATACAATACCTTTATTTTATTTATTTGTTTTTATGTGGTGTTGAGGATCGAATCCAGTGCCTCACACATGCAAGGCAAATGCTCTACCAACAGAACTATAACCCAGCTCCTGTACTCTTTTTTTATTGAGATAAGATTGCACATCTCAGTGCATTTATGTGACTAGGGAATAGTAGATTTTATTTATCCAACTAAGTAAGATTTTTAAGTAGGGAATCATAAAATCAAAGCATTTTCAAACAGAAAGGAGTCTCAGACTTGTGGTCACATTCTCTATTGAGGAAAGAAATGAAATTATTTGTTTGCCCTGTTTCATTTAAATCCCCAGTAACTGAGCAGGGTCTAAATCTCAGAACATTTTTCAGTCTATCTCAGTTCACACTAGTGCAATCCTTTTAATGTAAACATGCTTTGAGTAAGAGGTAAAAAATTAATTTAAGAACTAAAGAGGGCCTTGCACAGTGGCGCATGCCTGTAATCCTAGCCACTCGGAAGGCTGAGGCAGAAGGATATCAAATTCAAAGCCAGCCCTAGCAAAGCAAGGCACTAAGCAACTTAGTGAGACCCTGTCTCTAAATAAAATATGAAATAGGGCTGGGGATGTGGCTCAGTGGTCAAGTGCCCCTGAGTTCAGTCCCAGTATCCCCTGCCAAAAAAGAACTAAATAGAATGTTCCTATAAATTCCACAAACTGCCAATATCTAATTCATTCATAGCAATTCTAACAAAAACATATATTATTGAGATAGCTGAAATGTTATTGTATTGCAAATACAGGGTAGAAAAAGGATTCTCAGAGTATACTGAAGGGGATCTGATTTTCTGTTGTTTGGGTTAGAAAAGAGAAGTTAACAACAACAGACAACAAAAAAGGAATGCGTAACAGATTTGTTGTGATTCTGGTGGCTTTTCCACAGTTTTAGATGATCATATTTCATTTCTTCAGAACACCATCCTTCTGAATATGGCAAGAATTCTGATGAACTCTGTCATTTTAATAGTTTTGGTTACTTTATGTAATCCAGATCATAAAGTTTTTTTTTTTCTTTGTGGTTCTGGGGATCAAACCCATGACCTCACACATGCTAGGCAAGCGTTTTACCACTGAGCTACATCTCCAGCCATAGATCATAAGAGTTGGAGATGTTATAAGAGACACACTTATATTCAGAAATAGTTCTTATGCCTATATCCAATGTATATAAGGATACTAATCAATGTAATATTTCTCACAATTTTTTGGGTTTTTTTGTACCTAAAACTTTATTTTTCAAAAGCATTAATAAATACTTTGTATATGATTGAGATATAATTTATATAAAGCACAGTTCACCAATTTAACATATCATATTCAATTTTTTAGTAAATTGGAAGAGTTATGCAGACATCACCACAATCAATTTTAGGACATTTTCATCACCACAAGAAGAAACCCTATTCCCATGAGCAGTCATTCACTTCTTGCCATCCCCCTAAAATCCCTTCTAATTCCCAGCCCTAGGAAACCATTAGTTTGATTTCTGTCTATAAATTGTCCTATTGAAGACATTTTATTTAAATGGACTCATATGATATATGATCTTTTATGACTGGCTACATATAAGATTATTTTGAGAAAAACACATTGATGGCTTTAAATAAAATGTTGCAACAGTTGTTTATACAGTGGTTCTACTGAAAATTATGTTTGTGTGTGAGTGTGTGTGTATGTGTGTGTGTGTGTGTGTGTGTGTGAGAGAGAGAGAGAGAGAGAGAGAGAGAGAGAGAGAGAGAGAGAGAGAGATGATGCTGGGGATTGAACCAAGGGCTTTGGGCATGTTAGACAAGTGCTTTACCAGTAAACTACGTCACCAGCCCTCAGTTTTTTATGATAAAAATAATTAGGATTTTGGCTTCTTATTCAGTCACTATTTCCTATTAGTTGTTTGTTTCCAAACAAAATTTAAGAATCTTATAGGTACACAGAGTGGCTCTAAAGACTGTGGATGTTTATTTCATATATTTATTATCTCTTCCTCTGAGCATGCTCAAGTACTTCTATTGCCTCACAAGATCTTTCATTAATTGCCTTTTTTTTTTTAGAATAGCATCTATATGCTAAGCACTCGAATCCTCTCAGTTTCATTTTGCTAAGGACAACACCGACATTAGCTTGTAAATCCCAGGAATGAGTTTTAGGGTCTCCTGGACCGGTTCTTTCACTATGCTGTTATTAATACCTGTAGTGGTGCTGTACTACATCATTCCTAAGTACAGCTCTCCAGTTCAAATTCCTAAGAAATTATTGACCCATGTATTAGTCGAAGATCAGGTTAAAATCTATTACTTTTTCTGCTTTTTAAAAAAGATTTGGAGTAGAAATGGAAAGAGTATTTTGGAGATTCACTTTATTATATTTTTTATACTGTTTTTCATTTGTACTTTTCCCTTATTGATAGTTATCCTTTTAGATGATTTTAATTTGCTGTTGCTTCTGAAAGAAACATAAACGAGTATTTCAGTAGGGTAGACTCTGTAATTTGGAATTTATCCAAGCAGGGCACTTGTTGTGAGTTAATTATTGAGTTGGAATTAAATATTTTCTACAAATTGGTATTTAGTAATATTTCAGATTAAGTATACTTATTCAAGCTTGCTTTTTAAAAAATTAAGCCTCTTCTAAGGAAAAAATAGTGAATTCTAACTTTTAATTGAATTTATTGTTGAACTTAGCTGGTTTCCTTTCTTTTAAAAAAAAGTTTTTTTAAAATTTAATTTTGTGTGTGTGTGTGGTGCTGGGGATCAAACCCAGGGCATTGCCCATATAAGGCAAATGCTCTGCCACTGAGCTACATCCCTAGCTCTTGGCTGGTTTATTGGGTTGATGTATTCTTTACTTCAACATTTTGAAATCTTTTAAATTCTGTCTGAAAATACTAAAACTATGATTGTGAAAGTCTGAGCCATTTTTTCTTACGTTAATTGCAGTAATGTACTGCTGCTTACTCAAGCATATCTCCCCACCACCACCCTGCAAAATTCCCTTCTATTAAGCCACCCTTCAAGGCTTCACAGAATCCCACCTCTCCCTGAAAGCTTTCTCAGCTGTCTCTATAGAGGCATAATTAAACTCTGCCTCCTCTCCTGTATAGGATCATTTTAACTATCCATTGTCAGACTCTCACATGTGTTATTTTTCACTTGTATTTGTTTCAGTCCTCAAAGAGATTATGAATGGACTCTTCCCCCACCCCAGAGCCTATTGAATGCTTTAAGTGTACTATGAACTTGGCAAGATTGTGTTGAGTTAAATAGATTTGAATGTTTTGAAGGAAATCTTTTCCTATAATTTAAAAAATAACCTTTCAAAATTGAGGCAGCTGCCCATTTTTCCTACCACAAAAATGAAACACGTCAGTCACAAAAGCAGAATGCATTTTGATATTTGCCTGTGTGTCATCTTTTGAGGGTTAGCTTCAGGAGGTTGGTAGGTCCGTGCTCCAAGAGAAAGGCTGGGAGTGCTGAATTTTCCATGGTGGAGTAGCATCAGATGTCTGCCATGTAGTGATCCAAAGTGTGTAAGTCCTACCAAATCAGCCCATGAATCTCCAACCCATGACATGCTTCATACTTATGATAATATCTTTTGTAAAATTCAAGCTCCTCTTCAGATCCTCCTAAGATATCATTGCTAGTATTGGTAGAAAGAAAACTCTATGTAAAGTTTAAGCTATTTTAAAAGAACAATAGAAGCTGTTATTCCATAGTTGTTGAAAATGTAAACCTATACTACAGTTATAGAAAGTAAAACATAATTTGTTTTTTTAGTTCTAAAACTATTCACATAAATTAAATGTTTGATAATACTTTAACTTGTAAAAATAATATAACAAAGCTATTATTCTAAAGCAAATACTTCCTCTTCAGAGCTTTGATACTAAAGAAAAGAAAATACTATTTAATTATTCTGTTACAATACAAATGCAAGATAACCACTGAGCCACATCCCCAGCCCTATTTTGTATTTAATATAGAGACAGGGTCTCACTGAGTTGCTTATGCCTCACTTTTGCTGAGGCTGGCTTTGAATTCTTAATCCTCCTAAGCCTCTGGGATTACAGGTGTGCACTACCACACTCAGCCAAGATATTCTTAATAACCAAGATATTTTTCAACTTTTTTGTTTGTTTTTGATGTACTGGGGATTGAACCCAGGGGTGCTCTACCACTGAGCTATATTTCCAGTCCTTTTTATTTTTTAAAACTTTTTTAGTTGTAGATGGACACAATACCTTTATTTTATTTATTCATTTCATGTAGTGCTAAGGATCGAACCCAGTGCCACATGTGCAAGGCAAGCACTCTACCACTGAACTACAACCCCAGCTCTTTTATTGTTTTATTTTTATTTTGAGACAGGTTCTCCCTACATTGCTTAGGCAGATGAACTTCTAGTCCTCCTGACTCAGGCTTTTGGTACCTAGGATTACAGACACATGCCACCATAACAGGATCAACTTTTAAAAATTATTGTTATATACATTTTTAATGGTTGATTTTTTTGCCCATTTTATTAAACTCTTATTACAATATGATCATTTCTGTGTTTCTGTGTTTTTGTTTCTGATATGAGTGAGACATGATCTTTTTGTTACCTGCTCCCCATTCTTGGGTATCTATTCCATTGTTGTGTAAGTGATCAATATTTATTAATATTACTTATTAATATCGAGTTGATTTAATAGTTTAGTAACAATGATCATGCAGAAGTATAGAAAAGATGTTCTTGTATTAAAAAATAAACAGTACTTCTTAGTAAGTTAAGAAATATTAGGATTCTAGTCAACTAGATCAAAAAGGTCATGGAGAGAGTGAATGTCCATTTTAGATTTTCCCTTGCCATTTTGTATACATTTATTTAGGCTGTAATTCTCTCAATAGCCTGTAAAGGAAGTAGCATTCTCATTTTAGAACTGGGGAAATTAGAGTATTTATGTAAATGTTCAAGTTATTGTTGTAATTGTAGGGCTAGGTTTTGATTTAAACCTTCTACTTTGATCTCCTGCTGCTTCCCCTTTGCTTGTCAGATTTAAGTTCTCACAGTCCTTTCTATGCCTTGAATAAGGCAAACTATTTCCAACTTGGAACCTTCGTTGTTGCTCCAGCCTGTTCTTGAATACCTGGGAATCCCTTATGCTAGAGCCACTTGTGGATGATTCCTCTCATCTCAGGTCTTGGCTCAAATATCTTCTTACAGTTTAGTTTTGAAAGGCACCCTGTCTACCTTAGCTACTCTACCAAGTTCTCTCTGCTTTTACACAGCATCCTGTTTGTATCCTTCACACCACTAATCACATCTTACATTATCTAGTTTATTTATTGGCATATTTATTGTCTACTTTTCCTTAGTAAAGTCTAAGGTCCAAATATGAGTTCTTGATTACTGTGTATCTTTAACACCTAAAGCAGCGATGGAAACATTGTGAGTACTCGGTATGCATTTGTTGAGAAGAAGAAAGAGATAAAGGATGAGGAAGAGCTAAAGGGAGAGAGAATTAAGAGTGAGTAATGAGAATCTAGGTACAAGTTTCCAACTTCTTTCTCACTGGATGATTGACTCCTATTGGAATAAGTTATGTAATTACAACCTGTTCTTTTTGAATTTCCTTATTTAGGAATCCAATATGCCATACTCCTTTTAACTCAAATCTGCAAGATTCCAAAATTAAAGTCTGAGTAATTAGAGTAAAAATCATGGGTTGCCCAATTAATAATGCTAAATATTCACCTTGAAATAATTGCAGGTAGTCACTAGGAACCCATAAATTGGGAAATGAAACAATAAATTTCATAAAATACTTTTCCAGATACAGATAGAATTGTATAACATCTGTCTGTGGGCTTACATGCCAGAAAGTAATCAACCAGGAAACAAGAGGTGATAGCATTGTTGTTTGATGACTTCCCTGAGGAGAGAGTCTGCTGTGTGTGTGTGTGTGTGTGTGTGTGTCTATATATATATACACACACACACACACACACACATATATATGCATGTATGTATGTGTGTACACATATATAATAAATTTCATCATAAAAGGAATATTAGAATTATAACCTTACTGCTACAAACCTTACCAGTGTGATAAGTATTGAGGGAAATCTACTTAGGATAAAGAATAAGATGTGATTATCTATTTCTCTTTAATTAGTCATCTTCAGTATCAATCTTTTAATTAAAATACTTCAGGAGAAGAGGTATTCTCTTTCACCCCATATCACCTAGGACCTTGTACATTGGAGAACTATTTTATGGTTCATTTTCTATGAGGGCTCTGAGACTTTCCTTGGAGATCTTACAGTACTCTGAAAATACTGGTACCTGCAGTCCACTATGGACATTTTTATTTTGCTAAGACACTCAGTAGTCAATTGCATAGTCTTGAAATGATAGTGAAACTCGGAATTTAAAATACATATATTAATGTGTGGTTAATACACTATAAAATACGATTAAAAGTATCAATTTAAGATATAACATATAAGACTAACTAATATATAAGACTTACATAACATGTAGGACTAAGATATAAGATATAAGACTAATGTTTGTCTATGTCTTTATTCTAGTCCTAAAGAATATTCTCACATATAATAAAGAATTTCCATTTGATGTTCAGCCTGTCCCATTAAGGTAAATAAATAAGCATCCATATTTTGTCTTCTGATTTTATTATCTATTTTATGCCTGTTTTTAAAATATTTCTGGATTTTTTTCCCTATCAAATTTGGTATTGGTGATATGACTGATACCATTGGTAGCAATGAAATGATTGACATTGACATTTATATCAACATTAACCTAATAATCAGCATCTTATCTGGGAAGTTAGTGGCTTTGAGGGTTCGCTGGTGTATTAAGTGGAGTAGCTCACTAATTTTTCTGTCCTTTTTTATATAGGAGAATTTTAGCCCCTGGTGAGGAAGAGCATTTAGAATTTGAAGAAGATGAAGAAGAAGGTGGTGCTGGAACAGGGTCTCCTGATTCTTTTCCTGCTAGAGTGCCTGGTGGGTACAAAAAATGTACATTATATAATTCAAGGTCAGGTGTTTGGAACTTACTTTTGTACTTGTTAGTGGCAGGTAAAACATCTCCAAGTTTGCCAATCTTCAGCAAATTATCACGGCCATTCTGTTAGCGGTACCTATCGGTTTATTGTGAAAGTATCTTACTATTTGTGTCAGGGATCCTCAAAACATCCCATGTTTAGTGATTGGCTAGGAAGACCCAAAGGACTCAGCATATAGCTGTACTCACAGTTGTATTCTGAGTCATTACAACAAGAAAACACAAGAACAAAATCAGCAAAGGGTAAAGGCACACAGGCAAATTCCAGAGGAAACCAAATTTCTAAGAGTCCTCTCCCAGCAGAGTCAAATATGTACTTGATTCTCTCAACATTCTTTCACACCTGTGAAATGAAAAATAATGTCTATTGGGGAAGCACTGTAGAGATTCAGTGCACAAGACACTTATTGGGGTTAGCATGAACCAAAACTACAGACTCCAGGAAGAAAGCAAGTGTTCAGCACAAACCATATTGTTTGCATGGACCGTTTAGGCACAGTGATCGTCTTAACAGGGCACGATGGGAATCCTGCTGAAATCCATGTTCCCAGATGCTAGCCATGGACCAACATTGTAAGTAGGCTTTCTAGAGTAACTGTTTGCTATGTTAATTATTTTCTTTATATATCTAGCTATTCTTTAAATAATCATATATGATTGTGAAACCTGGACCTGGAGGAACAGATACTAAACAGTTGCCCTTAACAGGGAAATAAAGAATACATAGCAAGTCCTTTTTATTTGTGGAAGATCTTGACAAGGTTGTAAAATACCCTAGTCAAGCACCCTGAGTAAATTTTTTGACTCTTCCACTTCTATAGTTTCTTCTGTTCTTATACAGTGCACAGTTTTTACTTCTGATGAACTAGTTTATTTTTGGAAGTGTAGAAATAACACTGTACTATTGTGATGCATTTTTTTAAAAGACTCTATGCTTTATGGTATAATTAAA
Source organism: Callospermophilus lateralis (assembly GCF_048772815.1). Taxonomy (NCBI): domain Eukaryota; kingdom Metazoa; phylum Chordata; class Mammalia; order Rodentia; family Sciuridae; genus Callospermophilus; species Callospermophilus lateralis. The sequence goes on from NW_027516097.1 coordinate 754,020, forward strand.
TATAATATACTTATCATCCAGAAAACTTCATAATTAAAGTCATATTCTAGTAATTTAAATACTCTTTGGTAGAAGACGTTTGAAATATAAACAGTATAGGCTTCAACAAACAAGATTCCTGCGCTTTTGAGTCTAACATCTGCCAATCAGTAGTTAAGTGACTCTACTTAATTCTTTATAAAAAGAGATGTTGACAATGCCTAATTTGTAGGGTTACAGTGAAAATTAAGGCACCACATACAAAGCATTTGGCATGATACTTTTCATTTTCTGGTGTAGTGGTGGCTACTGAATTTTCATTATCACCTCTAAATGGTGCTAACGTCCTACACCATAGGATTATTGGAAAAATTACAGTCACTATAAAATGTTATTGTTAGTGTTTCTTTGGTACAAGGTAAGTATTTCCAATCTGCTTATCCTTATGAAGAAAGAGCTATATTTTACTTGTCATATTTGTAGGAAATTTCAAGATTGCTGAGATGATGAGGTAAATAAATTTGCTAAAATTTTTCTGTATTTTTTATTTCCTTTTCAAACCACATGCTATAATTGAAATAGATTCCAGTTCTATAAATTTCTGGTTTGGTTATTTGTTCACTAGCTATACTTCTGTAGCAAACAAGATCCTTGAAGCAGATGATGTAAGTCATGAAATGGACAGATTAAGGTCTTTATGGGGTTCAGGTTGGTGAGTTGAAAAGAAACCCTGTAAATTAAGTCTATTTGCTATGAAAGATTAAGCCCAAAGTAATCAGATTTTTGTATTCTGATATAGCATTTTGGTATTTTATTTCAGAGATACAGAAAGCTCACTAAACACTTCTATTCCCTGAGTTATTTTCCTCAAAGTAAGAAAGAGTACATATAGTTCAATAGGCTATATTTGATTTGCGATGATATGTTCCAGGGCCTGTGTCATTATAAAATTGAAAATGTCCTTGAAGGACAATTTAACCTTTAACTTAATTGTAGAATGGGAAAAAAATTGTTATACTGTGGACATCCAAGATTTCAGTTGTGATAAGGCTGTTGTGTCTTCATCAAGGCTCTACAAATAAATGTCTATTACGTTTATTTTATGTAGTTTATATAATTGTAAGTTTGTTGTACTTTTTTTTTTTTTTTGGTACTGAGGATTTTAACACAGGGTTACTTTACCAGTGAACCACATCCTCAGCCCTTTTTATTTTTTATTTTGAGACAGGATTTCACTTAGTTGCTGAGGACCTCACTGAGTTGCTGAGATTAGTCTTAAACTTGGGATCCTCCTGCCTCAGCCTCCCAAGTCACCTGGTTTCCAGGCTTGTGCCATAGCATCTAGCTTATTGTGATCTTTTTAAAAAAGATTTATTAAGGTGTCCCTTACATATATAAAAGGCATCTTTTTTAGTGTGCAGCTTTATGAGTTTTGACAAACACACATGCTAAACACTACTACTGTTAAGCTAATGAGATGAAGTATAATATATAAATATGGTATGACCAAAAGTAGTTTATTCCCTTTTAAAATTAAAAATGGATTTTTATCCAATGTTTCTTGAAAAGAATAAAAATTGTTAAACCTTTCTTTGACATTAATATCATTTTCAAAGCCTTCGATTCTCATAAGACAAACAGTAACTTTTATGTACTGCTTTAAACACTAACTGGCTTAAGTCCAAATAGTAGTTTAATTTTCTTAAGGTAATCTCAGTAGATTTCATTTAAATAGAGGATATAAATTTATAACTTATCATTTATTACCTGAAAATTTATTTATCATGTTGAATATTAAAGCTTCTAAATGATAAACCAAAGTAATACAAATTAAGAAAAATAGCTGGCCAGGATTACATGCTTATAATCCTAGCTACTTGAGAAATTGAGGCAGGAGGATTGCAAGTTTGAGACCAGTGGGGACAACTTAGAGAGAATTTGTCTCAAAATAGAAAGAACTATGGATGTAGCTCAGTGGTAGGGTGCTTGCCTCACCTGTGTGAAGCCCTACATTTGTTTCCTAGTACCACATGCACAAATAGCCATGACACAATTTTAGACAAAATTTTAAAAAAACATTTCTGAGTGACCTAAACATAAGCCTAGCAATCTCAACATTATTCTAGATTTGTATTGGTTATTCATCTTTTATATAGTCTTACATATGTACAAAAAATGTTTTTTTGAAACTCAAAATGAAGAGTGAATCTTACTTCTTTAATATCAAACCTGTACTTGTTTCTTTCCTGCATAAATATTCAATTCTGAGTTGAACTTGAGAGTTAAGCAAATATGGATTTCATTTTCAGCTAAAGTGCAGTTTTTTTCTTACCCATGCATATAGGAAGTTGAACACTGCAACAAAATATTCATTGCTGTTCCATGAATATTAAGGCATCCTTATTTCACAGATTTTCAGAATATATCTAGGGTTAATCAGTAAATACCACCAAAATGTGCAGTTAGACTCTGGCTCTCCGAGCACTTCCTTCCTCTCAAAGTCTCAAATTCTCAGACTGAGCCAAACAGTCAGAGCCAGAGTCCCTCATCCAGTCAGGTACTTATGTTGAAAGGAAAGGAAAATACCATTCAATGTTATCTGGTAGTTCTAATAGCTGTTTTTCAATAGTTTTAAGGCTTGTTAATATTCTATTACTCTCAAGCAGTTTTGGAAACATTTTAAGATTTCTTTTTTATAATTTGTTTCTTGTTTGTTTGTAGTACTGGGGATTGAAATCGGGGGTACTCTACCATCTAGCTACATCCCCAGCTCTTTGATTTATTTTTTTAGTTTGAAACCAGGATTTTGCTAAGTTGCCCAGCTGGCCTCTCCTGCCTTAACTTGCCAAGTTGCTGGGATTACAGGCATGCACCACTATGTCTGGCTCAGTTTTTTTTTTTTTAATCCATGAATCTTGTCACTTGAAGTCAAAAAAGGTTTTCTCCAGAGCTTTGCAGAAATTGGTTCATAGGAAATGTCTATTGAGTAGGCTCTTCATCAAGGCTCTAAGCAACATCTGGCCTGCTTTTTCTTGAAAGTGCTCTGGCCACTCAAATTTTTAACCCAGCACCTGTAGTAACTCTTCCTTGCATGCTAAATAGCATCTGTGTATGAAACATATACCCACTGATTCATCGTAGGTTTTGTGAGAGTATTTATTATTTTTTTTCCAGATATGATGGTGACACTTAAGAATTCAGCCATTATCCAAATCACATATTTCTGAACAAAGAAAAATACATATTTCTAGTACCAGTCAATAAAGAAAATAAAAACAAGAACATACTCATATAACCTATATACAAAAAACTTTAATCAGGTATAATTTTTGACAGACTTAGAAATATTATTATTTGAAGCTAATGACCCCTAAGATTTTTATCAAACTTTTAATGTAATTTCAAAGTGAACAAACTTCTTATGATTTTACTCTTTATTTTGAAAGGTTGGAGCAGTTCCTCAACTACTAATCAGTTACCACCCAAAAGAAATTGTGCATGTGTTTTCATATTTTCACACAATTTTTATGTGTGTACAAATTGCAGATGTGCAGTACAAATTGCAAAATTTTTCTCTTGCTAGATTTTTAAGACCCATTTCATGTTTTGTGCCATCTAAAAAATGTTATGACCAAATAATGATTTGACAATACCATTATTTTAAATTATGTTAAAATTATCCCAAGATATTAGATAATATTATTTTATATATATCCTTTTTATTGCATTTTAAAATTACAAAGAAATGTGCACTTAAAAAAAGTGTGTGACAGACTTTGAATTGGTAGTATCAGACATCTGAATTTAATTACAAGTATGATAAATCTAAAACAAAGAAGACATATATAATCACATACATATGATAATGCTTAGTTTACATTTTAGATATCAGGTACATCTCTGTCCTAAAAGTATGGACAAAAATTTTGTACTTCTTATTCATGACATTTAATTCACCAAGCACCAAGGCAAAATGAACACTGACTCACCTCTTATTGAAGTAAATGCCTGTGACAAACATTTGTACAATATTATGTAAAAAGCCAAGCAAATGAAATTACTCAATAAGCAAACTCAAATCAGTGTTTTAAAAAAATATAATCTTTGGTAATTTTCCTCTTTTAATGTTCTGACCTAGACAATAATGTACTATTTTGGACAAAGACTGTCATGCCATTTTCAATTTTGGACTAGAAATTGTCCTTATCGTATGATATGAGATACAAACAATAGCAATTTTTAAAAAGCAAAAATAAAAAGTTGAAAGAAAAAAATTACTTCCCCTTCTGCATGTGAGGACAGGGTCTTAAGAATCCCACTGACCTTCATATCCATGTCACTCCAGATTCATCTTCAGGCTGGTGGTCCTTTCATTGTCTGATTCTTTATGATCTCTATGGCTACAGAGAGACTATTGAATGTGAGGCCATCCTACTTGATACTCAGATCTTCATTTTTCTCAGCATTCTCTTGGAACAAAGAAGTTGCGGGCAGGGGGTGGGGGGCTTCAGATGCTCTCCCATTGTTTTTCTGTACCTGTTGCAGGTAGAGTGGTGCTTCATTGCTTGGTCTGTGTCAGTGCTGTGGGGTGCCCAGCAGAGACAGAGGCCTTACTTACACAATTCCCTTTCCTCTCCACAGTGGAAGTGGCTGTAACATTATTGGCTAGGTCAGACGCTTTTACACAGTTTTTAAAACATTCTTGAGCGAACTCGTCTGTGTTTAACAAACAGCCATTTGGGGGATCCATAGCTACCTTCATAAATTGTTTTCCACAGATGAAGCACAATGAAATAGAGCAACTTGAGTTTTTACCCAAGTACTACCTGTTAATAAATAGTTTTCATCAACAAAAAGGACTTTTTGGTGTCCCCTATTACAGTAATGTGGTGAAATGGTTCCAAACCTTCTAATTCATTGTCATTACTTTATCAGAGTTGTCTTTAGGTTTAGGCTTAGAATCTTCCTCTCGCAGAAAATCACACTGAATTGAGTAATTCCTTCCAACTCTTTTTGACACCAGTGAGAGCATGCTTGCTCTGGTTGGTGCATAAGAGGTGGTTGGGGCAGATAAGTCAGAAAAAGACGTGCTTTCTGTGTTCAGTACAACTTGGGGCTCACCAGCTACCAATGGCTTCGTCTTGCAGTAAAAACTGACAGTGGAATTAACCAAATGAACACAGTCCTGCTGCTCACTGCTATTTGAGTGTTAAAGACCTATCATATTGCTATCTGGGCTACTCAGTCTCTGTCCATTCCTGTGAATGTGCATTGCCCAGTGTACAAAGTTCAAATGTTACTCTTTTTTAATCACCCCCTTACTTGGAGTTCTTAGTGACAGCTCAATAACATTCCTGGGATGTTATTGAAAACTTGGTTTGGACAGCTGTAGCCATTTAGAGTTTTCCATATTTAAAAGTACAAGGCATAAATAGTGGCCTCACAAAAATGTCTATATTCTAATCCTGGGAACCTGTGACTGTTATGTTACATGGCAAAAGGAACTTTGCAGAGGCTTGAGATGGGGAGGTTCTCCTGCAGTTCCTTTTAAGGCTTTAGGGACAATTAAAATAAAGATGTTAAAATGGGACATGATGGTTAAAAGCATGGACTCTGTAGCCAAACTACTGTGTGATTATGGATAATTTGTTGTTCTATGCCTCACTTTTCACCTCTGAAAAATAGAACTAAACTATTGTTGTGAGGATTAGATGAGAGGATTAGGACAGTACGTGGCACATCACAAATACTCACAAGTGTTAGCTATTTCTTATTTACATAGCAATTCCATGTGGAAGAACATTTCTTCTGATCTCTGCTCTAGATGTGAGAGCAGATGATTTAGCTGGAATAGCACAGTTTACACTGGATTGTGTGTAGTGATTTCTTTCTTATCCTTGTTAGTCTTCAGATTTTATGAATGTACTTGACTTGTTCTCATATTACACTATGAAATTGGATATGTTAACTCTTCACTTATAAATCTTCCTTTTAATGCATTGGCTCAATTTACAACTATCATGGTTTTATCTTTGATGCAAAAACATGCACCCTTTTTCATCTAACCTGGGAGCTATAGATGGTATGGTATTATTTTAGTATTTGATCTTCTTTTATGTTTATTATTTCTTCACTCATTTATATAGATTCTCTAGCCATTTGTTTACTAGAGCATGATAACCTCTAGAACTGGAAATTCAGTCATTCATTCAATAAAATATTTCTTCAACAAAGATCTGTTTATTCCTTGTGCATACTACAAAAGGAACAGTTCCCACACCTTTCAGGATGCTTATTGTGTAGTCAGCAAGACAGAGCCAAAAGCACGATTATAATTACAGATGTGCACCAATGCCATAGGTTGGCAAAAAGAAGGGCTGAGGGAGATCAATAAATCTAGCCAGATTTAGGACTCACTGAGTATGTAGGAGTTGACCATGCAGAGAGAGAGCACATCATAGACCATTCTGAAACACCTTAAATAGGCACCTTTCTATGTAATCTATGATCTTAATTACAGTCAGCTTCTTTCATCATGGAGCACAATGTTTGACATTCTAACTTGAATTAAACAAGAAATTCAGACTTGCAATCACTGCCTCCATATTAAATTATTCGAAGCATAATGATTACATTAAACTTACTGTGTAATCTCAGGCAAAAAGATTGTTGGTAAGGAATGTAGCATCAGCCCTACCATTTCAACTGAAAGATCTAGATGATGACAGGTTATAAAATTGACTCACCCCAAAGTAACAACAAGTTTAATATCAACTTGGAAAAAAATAATCTTAACATCAAAAAGACTTTGAAAGTTGTAAAGCAATAGTCTTTTGACTGTCAAAAAAAGGGTAGTAAAGAGGTAAGACATAAAAGAGGTAACATTCTTGGGGGTTTTGGGGGGTGGGGTAGGGTGGGTTCTTTTTTTTGTGTCTTTTTTGGAACTAGGCGTCGAATCCAGGATTTTGCAAATGCAAGGTAGACACTTTGCCACTGAGCTACATCCCAACCCAACATTCTTAATATATAAAGAAAAATTTTAATTGTAATAACCAAAGCAGAATACATGAGAGGAACAGACAACATGAGCGAGTGTGCGCATATGCGCGCGCACACACACACACACACACACACACACACACATACACACACACACACACACACATTTAAAAATACCCGCTAAACATATAAAAAGATACTCAACTTTATTTTTAATAAAAAACCTAAATTAAAGCTACTGTTGGTGAGTCTTAGGGGAAATAGGTACTTATTAATCACTGGTGGGAATAGAAAAATGGTACAGTTCCTTTGGAGGGAAATTGAGCATTCTCTAACAACATATAAGTACATATTTTTGCCATAGCAATCACATTCCTGAGTATTTACTCTGAAGGTGCACCCGCAAAATACAGGAAAAAGAGGGGGAAACACTTGCATATATACCATATTCTCTGTTGAGGTGTTTTTTATAATGATAAAAAATTAGAAATAATGTAACTGCCATATGAAGATTGACTGAATAAACTATGATACATAGGATGCTGTAGAAAATAATTCAGAAAATCTCCATGAACTAATGAGTGATTTTTCAAAATATATTATTAGCAGAATTTATCAAGGTAGTTCACATTAGCAGATTAAGGGGAAAGATTTCATAATGTTGTCAACAATGCAGAAAAAGTTCTCAGTTAAGTTTGAAATACAGCCTTGATTTTAAACAATTCTTGGCAAAGAACAGAAAAACAACCTTAACTTGATGAAACATGGCTACATGACATTTACAGCCCAAAATCATTTAATGATGAATTTGAAGAAAACAAGAGTGTCTATTACTTCTTTTCATCAGAATTGTTTTGGAAGCCCTAGCTACTGCACTAGGATAAGAAAGATGAAATATAAAAGGGGGGATGTTCTTTATTTGCATATTTATTAATATATAGAGAATATGCAAAAAAACCTATTCATAACTCATTAATAAGATAATACGGTTTCTGGATATAAAATATGTACAGACAAATCAATTCTATCTCAAACAAGTAATAGTTGCTTAGAAAATGAACTATTATAATATTTATAGTAGTATTAAATAATATCAAGGACCTTATTGTAAATTCAACAAAAGAAATATAAGAATTTTATGTAGAAAATAAACCTTTGTTGAAAGAAAGAAAAGAATATCAAAAGGAAAAGAAAACTGGAGTAATCTTGAAATTAGGGAAAAAGATGGAAGAGTGACTTAATAATTGTTATGGTTGGTGAGATGTTGAATTGTACGTTCTCTTTTACTTTTTTCATTTCTCTTGATTGAATTGTTTATGAGAATGCATTTTATAAAAACAGTGAAGTCATTATTCTTTTTTTCCTTTGTTCATAATAGTTATTCTTGACATTAGATTCATTTGGACTAATTATAAATGCATGGAATATAATTTGCTCCAATTCAGTCCCTTCACCCTCCCCATCCTCCCTCCCACTGTTCCCTTTGATCCACTTTACTGATCTATTTATTTACATTTTTTAAAATTAGTATCTTATAGATATTCAAAGTGATGAGTTTCATTATAGTATATTCACATATGTGCATTGGAAAGTTAGTTTGGGTTCATTCCACAGTTTTTCCCTACCCACTCCCCATTCCCTTCTTTTTCTTTTATTGATTTTATTTTTTTTTAAATACAGGACAATGGAGTGTATTACAATTCTTATTACACATATAGAGCACAATTCTTTATATCTTTGTATAAAGCATATTCACGCCAATTCACGTTATACATGTACTTGGTTTTTTTTTTGCATTACAATTCTTATTACACATATATACCACAATTTTTCATATCTCTGTTTGTATATAAAGTAGGTTGACAGCCAATTTGTGTCTTCAGACATGTACTTTGGATAATGATGTCCATCACATTCATTCCACATTCATTAGGAGGCTAATCCCCTGCCTCCTCCCTTTCCCTCACTCCCCTCTTCCCTATCTAGAATCCATCTATTCATCCCATGTTCCTCCTCCCTACCCTATTATGAGTCAGCCTCCTTATATCAGAGAAAACATTTGGCATTTGTTTTTTGTGGATTGGCTAACTTCACTTAGCATTATCTTCTCCAATGCCATCCATTTACCTGCAAATGCCATGATTTTATTCTCTTTTTAAAAAGTTCATTGTGAATATATGCCACATTTTTAAAAATCCATTCATCCACTGAAGGGCATGTAGGTTGGCTCCACAGTTTAGCTATTGTGAATTGTGCTGCTATAAACATTGATGTGGCTATGTCCCTGTAGTATGTTGTTTTTAAGTCCTTTTGAGTATAGTCCAAGGAGAGCAATAGCTCGGTCAAATGGTGGTTCCATTCCCAGATTTCCAAAGAATCTCCATACTGCTTTCCAGATTGGCTACACCAATTTGCAGTCCCACCAGCAATGTATGAGTGTACCTTTTTCCCCACATTCTTGCCAACACTTATTGTTGTTTGTCTTCATAATAGCTGCCATTCTGATTAGAGTTGTATCTTAGTTTTGATTTGCATTTCTCTGATTGCTAGAGATGTTGAAAATTTTTTCATATATTTGTTGATTGATTGTATATCCTCTTCTGAGAAGTGTTTGTTCAAGTCCTTGGCCCATTTTTTGATTGGGTTACTTGTTTTTTCAATGCTTAGCTTTTTGAATTCTTTATATACCCTAGAGATTAGTGCTCTATCTGATGTGTGAGGGGTAAAGATTTTCTCCCAGGATGTAGGCTCTCTGTTCACCTCACGGATTGTTTCTTTTGCTGAGAAAAAACTTTTTAGTTTGAATCCATCCCATTTATTGATTCCTGGTTTTAATTCTTGTGCCATAGGAGTCTTATTAAGGAAGTTGGGGCCTAACCCATATGATGAAGATTAGGGCCTAACTTTTTCTTCTGTTAGACACAGAGTCTCTGGCTTAATTCCTAGTTCCTTGATCCATTTTAAGTTAAGTTTTGTGCATGGTGAGAGTTATGAGTTTAATTTCATTTTGTTGCATATGGATTTCCAGTTTTCCCAGCACCATTTGTTGAAAACGCTATCTTTTCTCCAGTGCATGTTTTTGGCACCTTTTTCTAAAATAAGCTGATTGTAATTTTGTGGGTTAGTCTCTGTGTCCTTTATTCTGTACCATTGGTCTACCAGTCTGTTTTAGTGCCAATACCATGCTGTTTTTGTTACTATTGCTCTGTAGTATAGTTTAAGGTCTCATATAGCGATACTCCCTGCTTCACTCTTCTTGCTAAGGATTTCTTTAGCTATTCTTGGTCTCTTATTTTTCCAGATGAATTTCATGATTGCTTTTTGTATTTTTATGAGGAATGCCATTGAGATTTTGATTGGAATTGCATTAAATCTATATAGTGCTTTTGGTAGTATGGTCATTTTGATAATATTAATTCTGCCTATCCAAAGAGCGAGGTAGATCTTTCCAGAAATAGTAAATGAATTCAGCAAAGGAGCAGGATATAAATCAACACCCATAAATCAAAGGCATTTCTGTATATCAGTGACAAAGCCTCTGAGAAGGAAAAGAGGAAAACTGCCCCATTTACAGTAACCTCAAAAAAAAAATAAGATACTTGAGAATCAATGAAAGAAGTCAAAGATCTATACAATGAAAACTACAGACCCCTAAACAGAGAAATCAAAGAAGATCTTAGAAGATTGAAAGATCTACACATTCCTTTCTTAAAAGGTGAAAGGGAGGAGGAGGGAGGGAGAGGGGGAAGGTGGGCAGGGTCAGATCAGAATATGATGGCCCAAAGGGTGGGGTTTTGGCCTGCTGAGAACTTCTAACTGAAGGAGATTGGAATCCCGAAAGCAACCTCAGCAGCAAAGCCTCTTCCCTCCTCCTGCCCTCCTGTCCTTCACCCTTCTCTCCCAAAGCCTTCTCTCATAAAACATAGAAAGCTCTCTCTCTCTCTCTCTCTCTCTCTCTCTCTCTCTCTCTCTCTCTCTCTCCTCTACCCTCCCTGCTATTCCCTTCCTGTCCCCTTACCCTCCCTTAAAAACCCTCATTTCAGACAGGACCTGCCTTAGGTCCAGAAGGAAAGAAGGCTATACAGAGAGGCCAAGAAGAATCTGACCAGACAGGGCTTGCTAGGACCCTGGAAGCCTTTTACCATTAGCTCACACCCCCTTTCCAGTCATTTCTACATGGCGATCCATTCTTCATGGAACATAAACATAAAAACAGGAGTTTTCCCTGGATCTGTAGGTCTTTATTTCTGAAGGCTTTTAGGTCAAATAAAGTTCTATTAAATAAATGTTATGATTTTTATAATGTAAAGATATATACTAGTTCATAAATTAGAAGAAGCAATTTATAAAGATAGACTCTTTCTGAAACTCATCTGAATTTTTATTGCAGTTCCTGGACCTTTTATACAGCTATAGAATTAAGATACTGTATTCGTGATAAGAGGGTAAACAGTTCGGTAAGACAGAAAACTCAGAAAGTGATTGCCACATGGTTTATGATTGAGGTGGAACTGCAGATCAGTGGTGGAAAGTGTCAGTCTTTTTAATAAGTAGTGCTGAGACAATTGAGTATTTATGTGAAATTGAATGAAATTAAAGCTCCTACTATACACCATAGACAATAATTCTGTGTGACATATAGAATTAAGTGTGTGGGGCTGGGAATGTGGCTCAAGCAGTAGCACGCTCACCTGGCATGCGTGTGGCCCGGGTTTGATCCTCAGCGCCACATACAGACAAAGATGTTGTGTCCACCAAATACTAAAAAATAAATATTAAAACTCTCTCTCTCTCTCCCAATTTCTCACTCTCTCTCACTCTTTCTTAAAAAAAAAAGAATTAAGTGTGAATGGCAAAACAATAAATTTTGCTTTCAAGATAATACGTTTATGATTTTGGAGTGGGGTAAGTTTTCTTAAATATAACATAAAAAGCACTGATTGTAAAGGAAGATATTAAGAAATTTGATATTACTAGCAGTAAGTATTTATCATAATCAGAAGACACCATGACAGACAAAAGTCATTCTTAACATTCAAAACTAATACTTGGTGTTAGAAGTTAGCAACGGTTGCTATCTTTTGGAAGAGTGCATTGGATAGGGTGTGGGGAAGGACACTCCCAGGAGGCTGATCATATATTTCCTAGATCTGATGCTAGTTATACAGGTGTATTCACTTTGTGAAAGTTCAGCAAACTGTGCTAACAATTTGTACATTTTAAAATGTATATGCTCTACTTCAACAAAAAGTCTTTATAAAAGAAAACTACTAAGAAGCTATTTGTAAAACATTTGTCCAGCAAAATAATAGAGACCTCCTACAGCTCAATAAGATAGACATCTCAATAAAAAATAGAGCAAAATATTTGAACACACTTCAGAAAAGAGGAAATCATTTATTTGATTTATTTGAAAAGGTGCTCAACCTTATTAATCTTCAGAGGAATGCAAATTAAAATGATTGATCCCTTTATACCATAATTGGCTAACATGAAGAATCTGAGAAAACAGTACCTAATGAGGAAGTGGAGCAATGGGAAGACTACTGCACTTGGGCTAGGAATAAAAATTGGCACAACCACCTTGGGAAATGGATTGTCGTTACATAGTAGGTATGGAGGTTGCCGCAGTCTCTGGCTGGGCACAAAATCACGAGCCACCACACAGATTGTAGATTCAAACAGCAAATCTTTATTCCCGATCTCACACCGGCTGTCTACAAACACATTCTGGGGGAATCCAGGTTCTCTGCCCAAATCCACACTCTGCCCAAATCCACTACTCCTGGGCTTCTCTCTCCCAAAATATGCTGTCTGACCCTAAGAACTCAAGAGGAACTCAGGCAGCAGGATATGCCCTATTCTAAAGGGGGAACACCCTAATCTCCTATTATGCTAAACCGCCCTATTCTAAAGGGGAACACCCTAATCTCCTATTATACTAAACCACCCTATTGTAAAGGGGGAACACCCTAATCTCCTATTATGCTAAACCAGGGACACCCTAAACAGGGATACGCCCTGGTCCTTGAGCAAGGTCACCTTTCAGGAGTCCTTCCACTAGACAGCATGGGAGTAGCTGGCAAGGAAATTGTCATACCTACTTGGCTGATGGCTCCCAGCATCTCCCCCCTTCTGATTAATTAAACAACAAGTAATGTGGCTTAAGGACCGTGCCTGGTAGGTTGTCCAGTTCAACATATGGTTCTTACCCGTCATTGGAAAACTGACCTTTAGGCGTCAGCCTCCTGTCTTAGGTTGATACCACTGCAACTGGATCATACCCGTCACTGACTACCAGTCCAGCATACAGCCATACTTGTGGATAGGTCTATGCACCAGTAGGGGGTGAGGTTCTTTGCCTCACCTCTGTTGGCCCCCAAATTTGGCCTTGGTGTCAGTGGGGGAGTGAGGTTAATGTGGCTTAAGGACCGTGCCTGGTAGGTTGTCCAATTCAACATATGGTTCTTACCCATCATCGAAAAACTGACCTTTAGGCAACTGACCTTTAGGCGTCAGCCTCCTGTCTTAGGTTGATACCACTGCAATTGGATCATACCCGTCACTGACTACCGGTCCAGCATATAGCCATTGGCCCCCAAATTTAGACTATCACTAGCAGAAGGGAGGAGGATACAGAAATGCCACGACACCAAGCCAATTGACAGTTCCTTTGGAAAAATTGCATCACTGGTGACACCATCAGCAAAGATATGTCAGCATTACCACAATTAACATGTGGTGTGCTGGCAAGGAAATAAAAATTGCATCACTGGTGACACCATCAGCAAAGATATGCCAGCATTACCACAATTCGCGGTACCAAACAATAGTTACCTCGTCTAGGCAAGTTCTGTAAGCAGTTCAAAGTGGAGGAATCTATCAATCTGTCCGTCTCCTCCCAAAGTCCGTTTCCTCCCAAAGTAAGTTGACTCCTTGATTGAGCATACTTGTTGAGTTATATTCATTGGGATGAAGATAGGAATTCTGGCAATGATGCTAAAGAGACATTATCCTGAAAAGAATTATTAAATATAATGAAAAGGAAAGGTGAAAGTAAACAAACATATCTGTTAACCTCCTTAAAAAACAATCCTTAACAGCTGTTTACCTGATTTAAATTAGTAAACAAGCAGATCTGTTAACCACCTTTAAAAACAATCCTTAACAGCTGTTTACCTAATTTAAATTAAGCCATTTAAATCACGTGAATAATCACGAGCCACCACACAGCTTGTAGATTCAAACAGCAATTCTTTATTCCCGATCTCACACCGACCGTCTACACACACGTTCTGGGGGAATCCAGGTTCTCTGCCCAAATCCACCACTCCGCTGGGCTTCTGTCTCCCAAATATACTGTCTGACCCTAAGAACTCAAGAGGAACTCAGGCAGCAGGATATGCCCTATTCTAAAGGGGGAACACCCTAATCTCCTATTATGCTAAACCGCCCTATTCTAAAGGGGAAACACCCTAATCTCCTATTATACTAAACCACCCTATTCTAAAGGGGGAACACCCTAATCTCCTATTATGCTAAACCGGGGACACCCTAAACACTGATCCATCCTGGTCCTTGAGCAAGGTCACCTTTCAGGAGTCCTTCCACTAGACAGCATGGGAGTAGCTGGCAAGGAAATTGTCATACCTACTTGGCTGATGGCTCCCAGCAGAGGTAACATGCCAGGTGACTTAGTGATTCCTCTCTTTCAGAAATGGGTGCTTATGGGCACCAGAAGATGTTCAGAAGAGTATTTATAATAGCCTTGTTAACTATATCCAAACACTTGGAGTAATTCAATTATCTATCAACACAAGAATTTGTACATAAACTGTAGCATATTTATTCAGCCATGTACTACATAATAGAATGAACTTTTCTGCAGAAAAATTCATATATGATATACATACATGTGAATATGTATGTATATAAATATCAATGTATACATATTCACATTTTTCATAAAATTTCAGAGGTG